>NC_052511.1:48592831-48610331 GCF_014356525.2 Nilaparvata lugens | reverse complement strand
CGTGTGTCCCTAGCCTAACAGCATCTAGTTACTGTTTTGGACTTTCTGAAGTGAACATGTTTTCTAAAAAAAGAGGAATAAACGAAAATAAGTTTATCGTGCTGAATTATTCTTCTTGTGAATGATTCAGCTGGATGATTCAACACACATGCACTCGTTCACTCTCTTCCATTACGGTATTGACAGACGACAAAATTTCCAGCTGTTTTTCCAAGGACGTATTTATCCTTTTAATGTCCTTCAGCGAGTTAACCATGGGTTGAAACCTAGTGCAATCGAATCTTCATATCATAAACCTACTTTGTTCCAAATTTCGTGAGAATCGTTGGAGCCGTTTTCGAAATCTGTTGAACATAAATATATACCTATATAACCACATAACCAGATAACCAGATAACCACATAATCATATATATACATGGTGATTCTTAATTATGGTAAAAAAATTTCTACTTATTTTATTTGCATATTCAACCTTTTTTCTCAAAAACTACTCACACTACAGCTTCCAGACTAGTCTTATTTAATTTTTCAGATATTTTTCCATATGAATCCACCATAAGTTTTTCAAAACTAGTCCCCAAACAATTCAGCATCGTTGTATTTCACCAGAGGAACTGAATTCCGGGCGAAATCTTTCACCCTGTATAGCTCGCTAATGAAGCGTTTATGTATATATGTTTAAAAGAACTTATTTTCTTATTTTTACCTCTACCATCACGTATTAAATTATTTTACCAAAAGTGAGAATCACCCTGTATATACACAGGAATTGCTCGCTTAATTTAATAGGATAGATCTTGATATTGTGAAGATTTTCAGTTGGAATTATAGAACAGATCTGATAACATCCAACATTTAGAGAACATACTATTACAATACAAGATATGAAGCTCAAATTCTAGACCAGGATCCGGCTAATATTAAGGGTACCTATTGTGTTTAAGTACCTTGATGCTTTCTGGTGAGGACTTTGGTGTTCCAGAGCTTTGATGCTTCCTGCTTAATGCTTCAAAAGCACCAAAGCGCTTTGGTGCTTTGTGCTTGGACTTAGCGGTGATTGATAATATTATTCTAACCTCACTTGATGGCCTGACCGTGCTCAGGGTGGTTAGGGTAGGCTATGTAATGTTTGGTTATGCCGCGGCTCCACTGGCCGTAGCTGATCGCGCTACAAAGTGCGGTTGGTAAGTCAGAGAAATGAGAAGGCAGGAAACAAAAGGAGGTGGCTTCACTAGCGACAGTCTGCAGCGTGAAACATTTGACGGCGCGCCACAGAATGTAGTGTCGCGCGCAAATGACCCGTCCTATTCTACTGCTACATTTTGCCGCCACTACCTTGGCGCCACTAGCTGTAGACTGCAGCGTTGGTTGCGTCTCAGTCCAGTGCCAACTACCGACCAAGTAGCAAGGATTTTTGAGACATGAGATAAAATTCATAAAACTTGTCTGAATACTTTTGTAACTTGCTATGCAACGTGTGGAACATGCCTTCAGACATCTTGTTGCTTAGTATTGGATGAATCCACCATTTTATCTTCTGTAACCGGCGTCGTCTCTAAACTAAAAGTACACTGAGTACAACAACATTACGAATGTTAACGTGCGGCATGATCGTTCATCGGTCACGTCTACCGGCACACTGACTGACTTCTACTGCTAGTGAAGCCACGGCGGCGCGACGGATTGCAGTTCGTTCTCTGTTGCCGGTGGAGCCACCCAACTGTCGCGTGTAGCGCGCGAAAATTACGGCGCGATCAACTACGGCCAGTGGAGCCGCGGCCTTAGGGTTTTGGTGAGGCCCCCCCCCCTCCACTATGGCAACTATACAGCTCCATCGGAGCGAGATGGAAATATATTGAGATTCACAGAAGCCATCTATATCTATAGTGAGATTTACTAGTATTCTTATGCGTTTCAGAGCTAGAGAAGGATAGCGCTATCAAATACTGCCATTATAACTGGCACCCCACTATTATGGAAGACTAGTAGGTAGGTAACCCGTGCTTCGCAAGGGTCCATTTTAAAACTTTGCAAAATGAAAACTTGACGTAATAAAAATTTCGAAATTTGAAAATAGGCCTATAACCATCCTCGGTTAATGAAGAATCTTTATGCAAAATTTCAAATCAATCAGTCCAGTAGTTCAGACGTGATGATGTGTCAAACATAATTTTCCTACATCACGGACGTGTATGAGCCAGCTCTTTCCATTATTATAGTAAAAATGATGGATAGATGCATGATTTATCAGTATCTTTGAGTGAGAATAACTTTTGAACGGTTTGGGAAATCGGTGCGGTTTTGATGCGACAGAAAATCAGTTATTTTTATTCGAATAGGAACCCAATAATACCTATCAGCTAATGTCCCTTTTAAAAGAAATGTTCAGCTGCTTCTATACAACAACTGGAAGCATGACAAATTGAAAACTTGACGTAATAATAATAATAATAATAATAATATCGAGTGACCTGGCTGGCTCAGGTCTGGTGTCAGAGTTTTCAGGTCGCAACTGATCAATTTCAGGGCCTCTGACATGACCTAACAACTGCTTTTTAGGCAGCCGGGACCGACGGCTTAACGTGTCCATCCGAAACACGGGAGTGGCCCGAGATAAATAACTTGACGTAATGAAATCTTGAAGAACTGGAAATAGGCATAAATAACCATCCTCGGTTAGTTAAGAATCTATATGCAAAATTTCAAATTAATCAGTTGAGTATATTTCAGACGTGATGATATGTCAAACATAATTCCCTATTCCTTACGTGTATAAGCCACTTCTTTCCTTTATTATAGTACAGAAAACTTAAGAAGACATAATACTTGAATACCTCACAGATTCATATCGATTTTTCAAATACATCAATAAATTTTAGTATCGATTAGATCCTCCTCAATTTGAATCAGGCAGCCTTTTGTTTTCCCAATTCCAAACAAAATACCTAAAAGTCTTCTTCTTGACCTCCTTCTTCTATCATATTTTTTCTTCTTCTTCTTCTTCTTCTTCTTCTTCTTCTTCTTCTTCTTCTACTTCTTCTTCTACTTCTTCTTCTACTTCTTCTTCTCCTCCTTTTTCTTCTTCTTTTTCTTCTCCGTGTTCTTCTTCTTCTACTTTTTCTCCGACATCTTCATGTTTTTTCTTTTCATTCTCCTGTATTCTAATTATTTTTCTTCTGTCTTCTTCTTCGCCTGTCTTCTTCTCCACATTTCTCATTTTCCTTCTTCTCGTGTCGTCTCTTTCTCTTCTCCTTCTCCTCCTTCTTCTTCTTCTCCTACATCTTCATGTTTCTTCTTTCCATTTTCCTGTATTCTAATTATTTTTCTTCTGTCTTCTTCTTCGCCTGTCTTCTTCTCCACATTTCTCATTTTCCTTCTTCTCGTGTCGTCTCTTTCTCTTCTCCTTCTCCTTCTTCTCCTCCTTCTTCTTCTTCTCCTACATCTTCATGTTTCTTCTTTCCATTCTCCTGTATTCTAATTATTTTTTTTCTGTCTTCTTCTTCGCCTGTCTTCTTCTCCACATTTCTCATTTTCCTCCTACTCGTGTCGTCTCTTTCTCTTCTCCTTCTCCTCCTTCTTCTTCTTCTCCTACATCTTCATGTTTCTTCTTTCCATTCTCCTGTATTCTAATTATTTTTCTTCTGTCTTCTTCTTCGCCTGTCTTCTTCTCCACATTTCTCATTTTCCTCCTACTCGTGTCGTCTCTTTCTCTTCTCCTTCTCCTCCTTCTTCTTCTTCTCCTACATCTTCATGTTTCTTCTTTCCATTCTCCTGTATTCTAATTATTTTTTTTCTGTCTTCTTCTTCGCCTGTCTTCTTCTCCACATTTCTCATTTTCCTCCTACTCGTGTCGTCTCTTTCTCTTCTCCTTCTCCTCCTTCTTCTTCTTCTCCTACATCTTCATGTTTCTTCTTTCCATTCTCCTGTATTCTAATTATTTTTTTTCTGTCTTCTTCTTCGCCTGTCTTCTTCTCCACATTTCTCATTTTCCTCCTACTCGTGTCGTCTCTTTCTCTTCTCCTTCTCCTCCTTCTTCTTCTTCTCCTACATCTTCATGTTTCTTCTTTCCATTCTCCTGTATTCTAATTATTTTTTTTCTGTCTTCTTCTTCGCCTGTCTTCTTCTCCACATTTCTCATTTTCCTCCTACTCGTGTCGTCTCTTTCTCTTCTCCTTCTCCTCCTTCTTCTTCTTCTCCTACATCTTCATGTTTCTTCTTTCCATTCTCCTGTATTCTAATTATTTTTTTTCTGTCTTCTTCTTCGCCTGGGGGGGTTATCTCTTATGATAGAGTCCCACGTTATGAAGCTATTGTGAGAAGTTGTGGATTGTAATTCCTTCACAGATAATACGATGTTTCTGGTATTTATAAGAGCAGTCTCTAAATTCCCTCTTTTGCGAATAAATTCACAAAAAATTAAGGCCTTCCGGCTCGCAAAATTACTGGGTTCAAACCTCAGCTCTAGCTCAGTGGTAGAAACATGAATTTTATAAATACAAATAATCACCATAAGGTTCAGTGATCGGTAATTGGTAATTCTTACCGCTGCTTCTATGAAGTTCTTGAAGAATACCAGTAAGGAAATTAAAAGAATATTTGATGACTGATTATCAGTAACCATGTACCACTAGAGAATAATCAGGACCAACTATAGTTGTTTCTAGTTGATTCTTAAAACGCTCGTCGTGAATACAAGTATTCACCAATATACCCTTTCAAAATTCCTTAGAACTTACAACGCCAGTTCTTGAAGCTCTCTGGATCCTTATATGATATAACTGGAACCTTATTAATATAATTTCTTAATATACTTGTTCTGGCTGATAGAATGAATATCATCAAAGGATGATAAATATTGAGTGCTCTGAATAAGGTTAATATTATTTGATTCTATGATTTTAAGTGCTGCTAAATATTTGTTGGTACCAAAACAGCTCAAACTATATAACACGAGATGAGTTGGGATATAAAAAAAAATTCTATAAGTTTGTATGCTGACATAAAACACAAAATATATTCCCATAAAACAGATATGCATAAATATTCATATCTCTATAATTCACTTAAATAATCTATTCCTAAAATCTGAATAATTATCACAGGCTTTGCTAACATTCACAATAGTGAGTTTCAAATTCATAAATATATTATTTTTAATACTGGTACTTAGACTTCCAGTCAATACAAAATTCTACCAATAAAAACCTGTTCGGTCTATAAGTTTGATATGGTATACTTTGTTCAATAAACAAAATTAATATTTAATAAATTAATATTCAAACATGAGATCTCAGGGATTTATATGAATTCGGGCTGTGCATGGAAGTAAGCTTCCTACATATAATAAATAAATTTATAAATGTTCTTATGAACTATGTGATATTGTTCAACACGTGGTGACTTTTTATTTTAATTCTAATTAATTGGAATAGCGCTTTTTGTTTTAATAATTACCCCCACTGAACGTAGAAAAATGAGCTCATTTGGTTTGACTTATCACTCACTGACTGAAGTTCTAGATGTTCTCGTGGATTGAATTAATTATTTCCAATAATTAATTAGGTAGGCTCCTTTTCGTCACTGCTGGGCTAACGCGTGATCCAGATTTTTATAAGTTTCTTTCGAATTAAAGCTATTTTTATGGGAATCTTTACAATTACGAACTCCTTGACAGCACTGAGTTCACAAATAATTAACATTCAACAAACATACATTACATTTAAAAAAGGGTTTGGCTTAATAATTCATTAAAAATTTTTAAAAGGAAGAAGAAAAACCCTAAACTCCATGTGCATCCTCTCGGGTTGGGATCTTAAGCCAGAAGAAGAGGTTTTCAGAAAAATTTGCCTCTTCCTAGAATAATTCTGTAAGCTACTCTCTGATTGGCCTTCAATTTAATAGACTCAATACAATGGTTGCCTTGGGAATCAGGGCTTCCTCGGCTTTATAATAGAAAAAATTAAATAAAAGAAGTTTTTATACAAATATATGGAGTATTTATCTTAAATTGAATTCATAAATAAATCGTAACATACGATTTTAATAGATAATACATTTAGTTTTTATATGAGTTTTGTATACTCTTGATTTATCATGCTTTTTTGGATTATAATAAATATTTATACAGAAATAATAGTTATTTGTATTTCTACACATCGACTTCCTTTAGTATACATAATATATCCTTTATGAGTGAATTTTATATGATTCAACCGGTCATATGGGTTGATCGAATAATCAGCTGATTCGTTCAGTATTGGTTCTAATAATTATCGATTTATCCAAGATCGACTAATTCTTTTCAAAACGTAAACAAGTAACTCTAACCTCAATGTTCATGCATTTTATTTATTTTTTTTTTTTTTTATAATCCGCCAATAATAATTATGCCGCTTTATAATTTTTTGATCTTACCAATGGGTTCTCATAATTATTAAATCACAATAATACATGTTTTCTTATCGTTGTTGATAATGCTATTACTCCTAATCGCTAATAATACTTGATTTGAGTTGATTTACTCTTTGGATAGGTCTAACCTTCTTTCCAATTTTATAGTTCTATTACATTTCATTGGCTCATTTAAAAATATTTGGTGGTTTCAAATTACCACGTGACACAAAACGCCCTCTGATTTCTGATTTAAAACGACAATTCGAGAATATAATATAAATTTTATGATCCAGTTGGTTTTGGATCAGAAATCATACATGTTACAAAGTCTGCTAATAACTCTACTGAGAATCCTACCTCCTAACAATTCAACAACATATACAACAATAAATAAATTCAATTCAAATACATACGCCTTACATCGGCCAATCTCCTTCTACACACAATACACAATATAAACTATCTCCTCCTCCATACATAATATAAATTTTTTTTTCTAATCCACGCTCTGCCCTCAGGCCAGAAGCACATTTGAACGTTGGTGCAAAATCATTGCCAACCTAACAAACTGGTAATTCTCCGACTTGCAGAGTATAACATATTTTCTCCCTCAACATAGAACAGTGACTTGTACATTTTCATTTCATTCTCTTGCAGAAATTGGGCTTTGTTTTCATATAATGGATATTTTTAAGGATAATCTTTGGTAGGTTTTATCAACAAGAACTTCTTATTCCTCTAATACATTGAGACTTGGGATTAATGCTTTTGGTGGTAACTATGCGGTTTGATCATTTGGCGGATAATTTTAGTGATTTTCTTAATAGTTTATACATAAATAATAATAATATAATATTTTTATAATATCTCTACATGCAATTCACATTTATATGACACTTGATCTTCTTATTCGGGGTATCAACTTTGATGATTTAATAGGCATTGACTACTCTGGTTTTCGTAGTGGACAGCTGGTTTACGTTGGCTTCGGTTTGTCACTTGTCGCCATCTTGATGTCTCTTCCTGCTACATGAAGGTAAGTTGGCTTTTAACATTAGAAGTTATTTATTCTCTTGTTTCATTAATAAGAAAGGTGTTAAAAATGGTTTCTAAATTTTTTATTTCTTTATTTTCAGGTGTTGTTATTCGAAGTGGATACTCGTCTGCTAATTAAGTTTATTGTTGGCGTTCGTCTGGTATGTATATCTTGTCAGGTAGGCCAATGACGTTTAACCAAAATATTATTGTTTATATCCTTATCGCTTATTGTCCCGATAATACGGCTTGAGATTAGAAATATTTTGTTTTGATTCTGTGAATTGTTTGGCGGCTCTGACGACCGATTCTCCATCAGCTCTCTTATCTTGGATAATTTAGAATATTTGCTTTGTCTATCCTCAACTTTTCTGGGTTTCAAATTGGTTTTGAAAATTTTTGAATTGATTCTCTTAGCATATATCACGCCCTCATTCATCAGTACTTTAATAATATTTTCTTTAATTGCTATCACAGCCATAATAATAATAATATTCACGAAATAAATCAATGTATTTATTGTATTTCTTCCAACATAACCTTTCCATAAACAACAATCGTATATTCCATTTTCGATAAACAATGTACTATTCCTTTCGATTTTAGTTCACACGTTTTACCCTCCATTATTATATTTGCAACATATTTTTACCTGACATCATAGTCGTACTAATAGTCATAACAAAATGAATCAGCATAATTGTTAAGCTTGTAACATAACCTCTTGGTGAACAATACACAGATGTTCTTTCCTTCAATGAACAATTCATTCCTTCTTTAAATTTTAATGCACATATTCCATCTTCCAATAGCTTCCTATAATAATTTCTTCCTTTATCATTTTCTAAACCCGTATCCGTTATTAATTCTCCATTTACTTTTGGCATATTCCTTTATTTATTCCGTAGGTGCAATCACGACGGTAAGCGGCTTGCTTGAACCGCGTGTGCTTCGGGTGCATGTTGGTATCGTTATCCACTTCATTTTGGTGTCGGTATTCCTCCCTGCATGTTGCCTTCTTTTCCTGGTCGCTTGGTTCCTGTGCCTCTTTTTTGTGGTGTTTGAATTTGGCATGCGGACGGTAACCTCTCTTCCGGGCCTTCTTTGTTGTTTTCTCCGGTGGGCCTTCCGGTGTTGGACTCTAGGGTTCGCTCCGACGTCGTCCTGCCGGTCACACTTTCGGCTTGCTTTGGTAGCGGTTTGCTCCTTGAACCTAGTGTGCCGCGGTGAATCCAACGATGCTTGGGTGGTGGCTGTTCAAACCGGGTATGTTGTGGGGGGGTTGCTTGCTGGCATATAGGTTCAGTGCATGAAGGCGGTGTATCATTTTCAGGTCTTATTATCGGTGATTCTCTAATTATTTCCGTGTTAATGTTGCATGTTATTTCGGTGGTGGGCTGGTTACTGGTGGTAGATCCTCGGGGGAAATAGTAGGCTTAATATGGGTTGCTTTTTGCAGATTGATTTTGATGTATGTTTGGCTTCTTTATTTGGTGGCGGGCTGGTGCGGTGGTGGATTTGTTCTGGTGGTTGATTTACTGTAGGTTGTTGTTGGTCTGTTTTTATTGTGCATGCCACTGTATATGATGTATTTGCTCTGTTAATATTTGATTATTTTCGTCCTGTTTTGTGAATTTACTCTTGATTTATGAAAGTTATTTTCTGTTTATTATTTCTATACCAATGATGTCTGCTGTCATAATGTGCTCCTCTATCTTGTTGTTTACTATTGTAATATTGGGATCTGTTTCTGGAATTATTTTCAATGTACTTTTTACTTTGCGCATTTGCTCCAGCGTTTGCTCCGGCATTTGACATTTGATTCTCACCATTATAATTTTTTCTGAAATGTTCTATTATGATGAGGAGAATGATTGAAATCTCCTGTACGGTCGTTTATATGATTGGCTCAGAAGTAGCTGATTGGATACAGTGTAAATGTTCCATTAATTCTTTGCAACTGGAAATCGAAGATACTGCCAGTGTCATACGAACATTGAAAGGAAGCTTTTTTGATAATATGTGGACCAGTGATGAATCAGCTAGATATTCGTCTAACTGATAGTTTCTATTCATCAAATCTGTTATAAAATCAGTGTAGGATTGTCCATTTCTGCTATCATAAGTGCATAAAATAATTTCTGATAATGCGTCCATCTGTTTACATTTGCTCCAATACTGTTGCAGGAACTGGGAGATGAAGTCCTCCAGGCTGTTGATATCTCGCATCCGGCTCTGGAAAAACATCAGCGGCTCGCCGAGTAGTAGACTGGATAATTGGAAACGCCACATTAACCAAGAGGTGGGTATCAATTCCTGAATAGCTTTTATTTGATCTATGAACGGTCTGGGTTGCATATGACGATGGGAATTATCGAATTTTCCAAGACTTTGAAAAAGTTGAGTGCCGTTTACTACTTCATTCGGTGTATATTGCACTCGACTGACTGGGATATTTCCCATGCATGTTTCTATTCTGGAGACTCGTTCTTCATTTGCGATCCATTTATCATTCATAATTTTCTTATGTGTATTCACTTCGCCATATAATGTGGTTATCTTTAGTTGTTGTCCGACTACGGCATTTTCTAATACATTGCATCTCTCACCTGATTTCGCCCCCTCCTCCGCTAAATTTGCCATACATGCCTGCACGTTACTTTGTTCCTTGACTATCTCTATTATTTTCTTATTATTTTCCTCCACTTTCGACTCTATCTCGCCCTTATTTTCTAACACCTTTCCCATGACCGTTCCTATGATAGCGGTGCCCAGCTCCTTACCCAATACGTCCACCTGTTTTTCAACTTCCTTTGGTACGTCATCCAACCGTTCATTTATTTGACAGGTGACGTCATCTATACGAGTTTCTAATTTTTTGATGACTGCAGATTGCGTATCTATTTTGGTATCTATTATATTTCTCACTTCCTCCCTGAAGCTAGAAAATTTTTCATCCATAGCTTTGACATCCTGTCTGACTGTTTTGATCTCTTCTTGTAGGACTTTGGTATTTTCTTCCAATTTGTCCTGGATTATTTGGATAGTTTTGCTGTTTTCCCGGGCTGTTTCCGCTCCTTTAGCTTGTCCTGCTAAGAGTTGACTGAACATGAGTTGTATTTCGTTTGTAGACTCATTTGCCATAAGATTGGTAACATAACCGACTGAAGAGTCTAATGTTGTATTGCGTTTTTCCAGGTTGGTGGCGGCTGGTGGTTGACTGGTCACGTCGGATGGTGACTGGGTGGCGGCACTCTCCGTTCCCTCGGCGATGCTTGGAGCGATCTGCGAAGACGCCGGTACCGGGTTGGACGCCCTCACTCCCTCATCTCCCTCAGCCGGACTCTCATCGGAATTAATCGCATCGACGACGTTATCAATCTTCGTAGAAGACAATTGGGCTAAGTTTTGCGGGTCGAAACTGATGGAGCATATGCTGCCTCCTTCTCTCTCTCGTGGGGTCTCCGCGACGTTGTCCTGTGGTTGTTGATTGGCCGGTGTCGTAGTTACATAGTTTTGGGGGTGGTCGCTGAAGTAGGAGATTTGCGAGTTAGCTGGTGACTGGTTCATGGTGACGTTATTATGGAATACTTCGAGTAAATAGCCAAGTGTGTTGCCAAGTCTCAGGAATATTAAAATGGATTCAGTGATAGTGCCTATTCTGGATAAAATTGTGTTGTGTTAAAGTTTCAAGTGTCATGTACATATATTACAAAAAGACCTTCGAGTGCTACAGGTACGCTTATCAACATAGACAGATATGGCTTACAAATTACACTAATATAGTTCTTAAAATTCTAATTAGGGTCTTATCCTCCTGAATAACGATAGTATTATAATGCCTCAAATAACCTATAACCCTGGTCAGCATACAATGTCTAGATTCAAAGATCAAAATCAAATTTTTACTATAACTTTTATGGAAATTTCCATCCAATTTTTTCTCTATTATGAGAATTATGTTATCAAACTCGTGTGATACAGTTTGTCTGTATTTATGCAGCTTGAAAAATTTTAATTTGAAGAGCAACTCAATTATTTTAGCCAGAACTTACAATAGATTATCAGATATATCTTGTCGAAACAACTTCAGATTATGTTTCTTGCAGCTTTCAGTTTTATCAATAATTTCATTAATCATTGATAGTAAGATTGAGTAGGTAAGCTTTTCATCATGCTCCACTGGTTGGGTGCCATTGTGTGAAGTTGTGCTCCTGGGGGGTTATCTCTTATGATAGAGTCCCACGTTATGAAGCTATTGTGAGAAGTTGTGGATTGTAATTCCTTCACAGATAATACGATGTTTCTGGTATTTATAAGAGCAGTCTCTAAATTCCCTCTTTTGCGAATAAATTCACAAAAAATTAAGGCCTTCCGGCTCGCAAAATTACTGGGTTCAAACCTCAGCTCTAGCTCAGTGGTAGAAACATGAATTTTATAAATACAAATAATCACCATAAGGTTCAGTGATCGGTAATTGGTAATTCTTACCGCTGCTTCTATGAAGTTCTTGAAGAATACCAGTAAGGAAATTAAAAGAATATTTGATGACTGATTATCAGTAACCATGTACCACTAGAGAATAATCAGGACCAACTATAGTTGTTTCTAGTTGATTCTTAAAACGCTCGTCGTGAATACAAGTATTCACCAATATACCCTTTCAAAATTCCTTAGAACTTACAACGCCAGTTCTTGAAGCTCTCTGGATCCTTATATGATATAACTGGAACCTTATTAATATAATTTCTTAATATACTTGTTCTGGCTGATAGAATGAATATCATCAAAGGATGATAAATATTGAGTGCTCTGAATAAGGTTAATATTATTTGATTCTATGATTTTAAGTGCTGCTAAATATTTGTTGGTACCAAAACAGCTCAAACTATATAACACGAGATGAGTTGGGATATAATAAAAAATTCTATAAGTTTGTATGCTGACATAAAACACAAAATATATTCCCATAAAACAGATATGCATAAATATTCAATATCTCTATAATTCACTTAAATAATCTATTCCTAAAATCTGAATAATTATCACAGGCTTTGCTAACATTCACAATAGTGAGTTTCAAATTCATAAATATATTATTTTTAATACTGGTACTTAGACTTCCAGTCAATACAAAATTCTACCAATAAAAACCTGTTCGGTCTATAAGTTTGATATGGTATACTTTGTTCAATAAACAAAAATTAATATTTAATAAATTAATATTCAAACATGAGATCTCAGGGATTTATATGAATTCGGGCTGTGCATGGAAGTAAGCTTCCTACATATAATAAATAAATTTATAAATGTTCTTATGAACTATGTGATATTGTTCAACACGTGGTGACTTTTTATTTTAATTCTAATTAATTGGAATAGCGCTTTTTGTTTTAATAATTACCCCCACTGAACGTAGAAAAATGAGCTCATTTGGTTTGACTTATCACTCACTGACTGAAGTTCTAGATGTTCTCGTGGATTGAATTAATTATTTCCAATAATTAATTAGGTAGGCTCCTTTTCGTCACTGCTGGGCTAACGCGTGATCCAGATTTTTATAAGTTTCTTTCGAATTAAAGCTATTTTTATGGGAATCTTTACAATTACGAACTCCTTGACAGCACTGAGTTCACAAATAATTAACATTCAACAAACATACATTACATTTAAAAAAGGGTTTGGCTTAATAATTCATTAAAAATTTTTTAAAAGGAAGAAGAAAAACCCTAAACTCCATGTGCATCCTCTCGGGTTGGGATCTTAAGCCAGAAGAAAGAGGTTTTCAGAAAAATTTGCCTCTTCCTAGAATAATTCTGTAAGCTACTCTCTGATTGGCCTTCAATTTAATAGACTCAATACAATTGGTTGCCTTGGGAATCAGGGCTTCCTCGGCTTTATAATAGAAAAAATTAAATAAAAGAAGTTTTTATACAAATATATGGAGTATTTATCTTAAATTGAATTCATAAATAAATCGTAACATACGATTTTAATAGATAATACATTTAGTTTTTATATGAGTTTTGTATACTCTTGATTTATCATGCTTTTTTGGATTATAATAAATATTTATACAGAAATAATAGTTATTTGTATTTCTACACATCGACTTCCTTTAGTATACATAATATATCCTTTATGAGTGAATTTTATATGATTCAACCGGTCATATGGGTTGATCGAATAATCAGCTGATTCGTTCAGTATTGGTTCTAATAATTATCGATTTATCCAAGATCGACTAATTCTTTTCAAAACGTAAACAAGTAACTCTAACCTCAATGTTCATGCATTTTATTTATTTTTTTTTTTTTTATAATCCGCCAATAATAATTATGCCGCTTTATAATTTTTTGATCTTACCAATGGGTTCTCATAATTATTAAATCACAATAATACATGTTTTCTTATCGTTGTTGATAATGCTATTACTCCTACTCGCTAATAATACTTGATTTGAGTTGATTTACTCTTTTACACTATAAATATTCCAGAAAGGTTAGGTTGTCCATACACTTGAATTCAGGTTCAATTTTCTGTTCAAACATTTGAAAACAAAAAAAGCTCTAATTTAGATTATTCACAAACCAAATTGAATAACACTCACTAAACACTTAAAATTGTCAAATAATGATCAACTTTGAAAATTATGATTTACTCTAGTTTGGGAGGATTATCATGTCAACAAATCAGATTATGTTGATCAAGTCGATTAAATTGTCTAGCTCGATAACATTTCTCGCTGATTGATTATGATTACACAGCTGGAAATAAATTATGTCTCCCTCCCACACAGATACACTCATCTTCTGTTATCGAGAGACGACGAAATTATCATCTGTTTTTCCACGGATGAATTATCCTTTTATTGTCCTTCAGCGAGTTTTCCAGGGATGAGACCTAGTGCAATCGAATCTTTATATCATAAACCTACTATGTTCCAAATTTCGTGAAAATCGTTAGAACCCTTTTCGAGATCCGTTGAACATAAGTAACCATATAACCAGATATAAAAATCTGGTGTGGCGCACTCAAACAACTTTCCTTGCTCATTGAACTGTAAGCCTGATTCTTAAAGGAGTTATTTAGGGGAATAACATAATGACGATTGGCGGCAACATATTTAAAACTACCACCAGACTACTGTAGTCTATATGTGTATATATAATTCTTTTCAGAAGACTTTTTCCTTTGTGTAAATTATTGTGAAATTCGATGATATTTTTTGAAAGTCGTCAAAACAGCTGTTCTACAGATGAAATATCTCGACTATGTGTTCTTTTTATGAACTGCTCTACCTATCTACCTCATGCACGAGAAGGAGGTTACAAAGTCCATTTCTTAAGGATGGGGAGAACCCCCCATACGTTTTCCAGAAAGGAGACTCAATCCAGTTAATAGAGCTGATAAATAACTATACAGGGTATGAATTTGAAAAAAAATCGGTCGAGTCATTTTTGAGAAAATCGTGAAAAACATGGTTTTTTAGTAATTATCCGCCATTTTTCTCAAGAATATTACGGAGCTCCAGCAATTTTCCCAGAAATGAGACTCATGTCAGTCCATAGGGCTTATGAATGACTATTTATCCATGGTATAAATTTGAAGAAAATCGTTAGAGTCGTTTTCGAGAAAACCGTGAAAAACATGGTTTTTTAGTGATTATCCGCCATTCTTCTCAAGAATATTTCGGAGCTCCTGCAATTTTTCCAGAAATGAGACTCATGTCAGTTGATAGGGCTTATGAGTGGCTATCCATGATATAAATGTGAAGAAAATCGTTAGAGCCATTTTCGATAAAACCGTGAAAAACATGGTTTTTTAGTGATTATCCGCCACTTTTCTCAGGAACATTACGGAGCTCCTGCAATTTTTCCAGAAATGAGACTCATGTCAGTTGATAGGGCTTATGAGTGGCTATCCATGGTATAAATTTGATGATAATCGTTAGTGCCGTTTTCAAGATAACCGTGAAAAACATGGTTTTTTAGTAATTATCCGCCATTTTTTCCGCCATCTTGGATTGAATTTTATTGAATTTCTTATTGTCGGGTCCTCATGGTATAAGGACCTTAAGCTTAAAATTTCAAGTCAATCGGTTGATTAGAAATGGAGTTATCGTGTTCACACACATAGACACACACACACACACACACGCACACACACACCCAAAAAACATGTTTTTGGACTCAGGGGACATTGAAACGTATAAGTATCCGACACGAACAATTTCGATCTGATGCAATTCAAAATGGCTGCTAAAATGGCGAAAATGTTGTCAAAAACAGGGTTTTTGCGATTTTCTCGAAAACGGCTCCAACGATTTTGATCAAATTCATACCTAAAATAGTCATTGATAAGCTCTATCAACTGCCACAAGTCCCATATCTGTAAAAATTTCAGGAGCTTCGCCCCATCTATGCAGATAGATTCCAATTATCAGGCTTCAGATACAATTGAAACAAAAAAAATCAAGTGGGTAGATTGAGCATGAAAATCTCTACAATTAATGTCCAGTAACATTTTCACCTAAAATTGAAAATAAGCTTTAAATTCGAGAAAATGTGATTATTCAATTGCAAATTATTGTTGATTCTATTAAATCATTCACTATGAAGAGATAGCAGCTCATGTGTGTCTCCAGCGTATTGCCCTGTCACCAGCTGGCTCAAATCTTTGAATAGTAGACTTGAGATGTGCGGGAACACTAGCGTCGGGTGATCAATTTTCATAACGGCGAGGAAAGTTGTGTGAGTGTACCACACCAGATTTTTTCAACATGTACCTCACTATATATCTCCTGGAAACGAGGCAGGGAAACCATAGTAAGCAATAATTCTTTGAAAGTTGAAAAGGCATCCATCAAATTACCAACTCCTTGGCAGGGTGAGATTAAACTTGAAAGGGCAAAAGTCAAGGAAGGGCTTAACAACGTCACTCGCTGTAATATATTCTAATCCATCGCTTTCAGATCAATACAGACTCAAAAGAGGTTCGAGTACCGAGTGAAACCTATTGGGCGATTCGAGTTTCAACAAAGGAGAGAGGGAGAAAAACCGAGAGGCTAAGTGAGGGAGTGAGAAAGTGAAAGAGAGTTAAATGAGAGAGAGATTGATTGATTGAGTACTTCATTTATGTAGATTACAATATATACTGGCTTATACACTTATATACAACAGCTTACAATACATCAAAGTTATGGATGAATTTACAAAATATAAATTAAGAAATAATTATTGAGCTGTTTATAATATAAAAAAAAACATTTGTAATAACTATAGATAAAATAGATAATATTGTTATGCATCTACATAATTGGCGGAGCTTTGGACATATCAATGTCCATTCTTTGGAAAGAATATTCGAAGTATTCTTCCCACTAACTCTACCAAAAGAGAGAGAGAGAGAGAGATTGATTATATGCCTTTTTTTAGGGTGGAGTTAGGACTCCAGGTCCTCTCTGCCATACAACTCTAAAGAGCGAGAACAGTGTGTGTGTGTGTGTGTGTGTGTGTGTGTGTGTGTGTGTGTGTGTGTGTGTGTGTGTGTGTGGTGTGTGTGTGTTGTAAGTAAGAGATAAGTAATTAGAGAGAGATTGATTGATTGATTAATTGACTTTATTAGGGCGGAGTTGGAACTCCTGGTTCTCTCTGTCACACAGTTAATGAGAGAGAGATAGAGAGAGAGAGAGAGAGAGATTAGATTAGATTAGATTGGATTTATTTATTCATGTAGAGAGATTAGAAAATTAGATTAGATTTCTTTATCGATGTATGTTACAAAGATATTAGATTAGATTTCTTTATTCATGTATGTTACAATATTTACTGGCTTATACACTAATTTACATTAAATGAGGGTAATGCTAATTATTCAATGAATTGTACAAGTATAAAAAAATCAATGAGAATAAAGATAAATGCAATTAGGATAACATAATATAAAATTGTAATGTAACTTCATAAATGGGCGGTGTTCAAAATAAGTCGATTCTCTAAGAAGGATATAAAATAATATCCTTCCCATCAACACACGACCGGGTCGGAGAGAGAGAGGAGTGAGTGGTG
>NC_052511.1:48564230-48592731 GCF_014356525.2 Nilaparvata lugens | reverse complement strand
AGAACCTCAATGTGATCAGTCGACGGTATCCTCAGAATTCTTCTGTATGCCCACATCTCGAATGGAACAAGTCTTTTACTAATTATGACCTCATTCAGAGTCCAGGACTCTGCACAATATAATAGGGCTGTATACACATAACACCTGAGCATTTTTATCTTTGTTTCTAGGGAGAAATTCTTGCTCTTGAAGTTGGAGCCATGTCCACTCTAGAAGAACTCATCTAGAGTGGCTTCGATGGAGCCCATCTATTGAAAGAGTCTGGCCCATCCTATTCTTGATTTTATTTCCTCAGAATATCCCATTATTATCATTTATGATGTTGTCAGGTAGCTATACTTCTATAGGTTACATTTATGTTATTCTTGCTTGTAATCATCAGTTTTGTCTTCTTCACACTGATGTCAAGACCATACTTATTACTAGATGCTGTTTTATTGTCACCCCTGGAAAAAACTGCAAGGAATATTTAGCATATTGAAACAAAAAACAGTTCCCAAGTTCAACAGAGTTATAAAACATATCGTCTCTTCTAGACATATTGTGAAGTAGATTCAGCATATTGAAACAAAAAACTGTTCCTTATTTCAACGACGTTGAAAAATAATATTGTCACCCCTAGGCAAAATTGCAAGGGAGATTCAGCATATTGGAACAAAAAAACTGTTTCGAATTTCAACGACGTTGGAAAAATAAAATTGTCACCCCTATGCAAAATTGCAAGGGAGATTCAGCATATTGGAACAAAAAAACTGTTTCCAATTTCAACAACGTTGAAAAATAATATTGTCACCCCTAGGCAAAATTGCAAGGGAGATTCAGCATATTGGAACAAAAAAACTGTTTCCAAATTCAACCAAGTTATAAAAATACTGTCACCCCTAGGCATAGAGATTAAGGCAAGAGATCCCGGGCTCAAACTCTCTCAATACCAAAAGTTTTTAAACCAGATCACTCCGTGTTATCGGTGGGCACGTTAAATTGTCGGTCCCGGCTGAAGTATGACAGTCGTAAGGCCCATTGACGGCTTAAATTATATATTCAGGCGGTGGGACCTTCCCGCAATGGACTCCCCACCAACAAAAGCCATACGAATTTACTTTTTATCCCTAGGCAAAATTGCAAGGAATATTCAGCATATTAAAACAGAAAACTGTTTCCAAATTGTACGAAGTTGGAGAATATTGTCACAGATAGAATATTTTTTGATAGTAGTTCTCATCGAATTTCCATCTAGCTGTTAACCCTGTTGTCAATGTCTGCAGTAGCAGAGGTCTTCGGGGTGATTTGCAGCATTTATTTGGGATTCTCGTTAAATAATAATTATATTGAATATTGTCACCCCTAGGCAAATTTGCAGTTGAGCTACAATTCAAAACGAATGAAAAATTCTTTCATCCAACTGCAAATCAATCTACAGAGACACAGCGTCCGAAAACCCTTGAATTTTAATATTTCTCTCCACTCCGCTGGTAATAGATGATATCACTTCACACTCACTCTGAACCGTGAGCATTGGTTGTATGGTTAGACCAACTTTCATCTGTCAGGGTTTTTTGAGGAATTAATGTTTTTTCATGAGAATTGCTGGCATTTTAAAATGAATCTCTCCAGCTGAATATTATTGCTTCAGCTGGAAACATGATACTCTGTTACTGACGGTTAGAATATCATTCATTTGCATGGAGATTGCAATATTATTATTCTCTGTGCTATTATTTGCATAAAGGAGAGTTGCGACGTACTATAGTAGTACAGATTAGAGTAGCAGAGAGAGTGACAGATAGTGAGAGAGTTAGAGTGGAGAGAGAGAGAGAGAGCGTGATGGTTTGATGGGGAGAGATTGATGGAGAGACTGATAGTGAGGGAGAGAGAGAAAGCTAGAGGGAGATTGTGGTTTGTGGTGAGAGATTGATAGAGAGAGACTGATAGTGAGGGGGAGAGAGAAAGAGAGAGAGAGGGTTGATGGGGAGAGATGATAGAGAGAGACAGATAATGATAGGGAGAGGTAGAGGGAGAGATAGGGAGTGAGAGAGGTGTGATAAAGAGTGTGAATGAGTGCTAGAAAGAGGTCGGGATATGGGTCATTATAAAGAAGTGTTTCTGAATTTTCCTGGACTGAATACTCGTTGGAGGTTGAATTCAGAAGAGCGCCAGACTTGAGAGAGAGAGAGATAGAGTAGAGAAGAAGTGTGTGTGTGTGAGAGAGAGTAAACGTTGATTGAGTCCATTATATATCAACTAAATGAATAGAAGTGTGTGTGTGTGTGTGAGAGAGAGTGAGTGAGAGTGAAGTGTAAACGTTGATTGAGTCCATTATATATCAACTAAATGAATAACAATAGCTGGAACCAATGAAAAATATAATTTACAGATGGAATTAAATAGAGAATGCATTTATCAAATGCTAATTAATATATAATTATTTTTCAACGAAAAACCCAAATAAATGCTGTAAATCACCCCGAAGACCTCTGCTACTGCAGACATTGACAACAGATAATTTTTGGATAGTAGTTCTCATCGAATTTCCATCTAGCTGTTAACCCTGTTGTCAATGTCTGCAGTAGCAGAGGTCATCGGGGTGATTTACAGCATTATTAAGGATTTTCGTTGAATAATAATTATAAAAATATAATTCTATATTATAATTTAAACTTCTGATCCTCTTCGCTAAAATTATTTTTATCATAGCAACAATAATGGAAACGATTTTGGGAGCTGGGTAAAATATTCAAGACAGATGAATACCAAGAAAAATAATTACTGAATGTACACAATTTTATTACAATTAAAATAAAATTAATTTTATTACAATTAAATTTTATTTTTTATCACAATATGTGGAGGTGACAAAAATAAAATGATGTTTCTCTTCTATGGAGAAATTCCACAATATCATTCTTATTCAACACATTTTATCGAGACAAATGGTTACTAGTAGTTCTGTGAACAGTAGACCTCACGCAGTATTTCATCCACAAGTACCGGATTGAAACTATAGACCTTATAAAAAAAGATTATTCAATTGCAAACTGTTGGCAACTGTTGATTCTATTAAATCATTCACTATGAAGAGATAGCAGACTTCATGTGTCTGCAGCGCTATTGCCCTGTCACCAGCTGGCTTTAATCTTTGAATAGTAGACTTGAGATGCGCGGGAACACTACCGTAGCGTCAGGTGATCAATTTCATAACGGCAAGGAAAGTTGTGTGAGTGCGCACACCAGATTTTTACTCTAATATTGGCGTATGAAGGAGGCTCTTTTTCCTTTTATATTATCCTTGAAATGCAAAATTTCCAAAAACCTTGTATATACGTCGACGCGCAATTAAAAAAGGAACATACCTGTCAAATTTCATGGAAATCTATTACCGCGTTTCGCCGTAAATACGCAACATATAAACATATAAACATTCAAACATTAAGAGAAATGCCAAACCGTCGACTTGAATCTTGGACCTCACTTTGCTCGGTCAATTAAAAACAAAACGAAATAAATGGTTTCAAATATTGAATCATAACTGTTCATTATCAATCTCACACTTTGTAATAAAGATACTATGGAAGCTTGTTATCTGACATTTTTTGTATACTTCACAGTATAGGTGTGACAACAATATAAACAATAATTTATCATCGATAGAGCTTCTCTGAAATGTATTCTTGAGTGCGAAGAAGAAGAAGAAGATGAAGACAGAAGATGGTGGAGATGAAGGAGGGGGAGAAAAAGAAGGAGGAGAAGACGGAGAATAAGAAGAAGAAGAAGAAGAAGAAGAAGACAGGAGAAGAAGAAGATTGGTGATTGATTGATGATTGCCTTTATTAAGGGTGGAGTTGAGACTCTTTGATAAGCTAAGCGTAAGTCTATTTGTTTGTCTCTGGTATCACTCTATCGCATATATATGTATCATCAAAGTTTATAATCATTTTCGGCCTCATTTGAACAGATTTTGAAACTTCTCATACTCGAATGTTTACATCATTGTGTGAATTATGCATTATTTCGCATGCAATCATCTGATATTCCATGGAAATAATGATGCTGCATGATATTTGCATAGGATTTTCAACTACAGTTGATGAATAATCGAGATGTATCATACATTCTATGTATCATAGAAATACACGATACACAATTTTATGTATGAGATTCATGTATTCACGTTATGCCTAGGAGCACACAGAAAGAAAATTTTTCAGTTCTTGAGCCCACATTATATTATAGTTGAAATCTATGCAAATTCAAAATAATGTATCCTTACTTTACTTTACTTTCATTGGCGCTACAGTCCGATGTGGACCTTGGCCTCCTGCACAATTCGCCTCCAATCGTCTCTCCTCTCCGCCACATTCTCCCATCCTCTGATGCCCAAAACACGCAAATCGGCACTCACATCCTCCAGCCATCTCCTCCTGGGCCTTCCTCTTCTACGCGTACCAATCATTTTACTTTTAACAACTTATGCGGTAGCCTGCAGTGCTCCAATCTCTGGACATGCCCCAACCATCTCAACCGTTGCGCCTTTATAACTCGTATAATATCTTCTGGTCCCATGAAATTGGCAATCTCTTCATATTTCTGATACGCCACCCATATTCTGTCCTGACTGGTCCCATGATACGCCTTACAATTTTTCTCTCAAAAACACGCAATGCTTGCTCTTCTCTAC
Source organism: Nilaparvata lugens (assembly GCF_014356525.2). Lineage (NCBI taxonomy): Eukaryota > Metazoa > Arthropoda > Insecta > Hemiptera > Delphacidae > Nilaparvata > Nilaparvata lugens. Next base: position 48,588,056 of record NC_052511.1, on the reverse strand, counting down.
TAGTCAGCGTCCACGTCTCAGCACCATAGGTGGCACTGGTCTGATCAGTGTTTTGTATAGAAATAATGTATCCACATAATCCATTTTTAAAAATTCACATTATTATAATTAATGTTCCCTTTTTTAAGATAGATGGAATGATTTTGAAATCATGGATCTCTAAAGTGAGATTCATTATCAATGTCAAAACTAGATTAACATTGAACCTAGATTATCCTTGTCTGTCATTAGACAAAGCAGATAGATCTTTCCTTCTCCAACTATGCCCTGTTGCCAAAACGTTCGTAGGCAATGAAGAAATATAATGACTACCAGAGTATTTCATATTGATTATGAAAATTTATTATTCAATCATCGGGAGATTTATTTTCTTGGTGAATAAAAAATATTCAAGATATAATAAATTGATCTTCTAACTAAATAATAAGAGAGAGTAGGGTTGTGTTTGTTCGCATAAAAAAATGTCAACTTGTGGATTACATACAGGAAAAACGGGAATGATTCAGATCTCCAAATTTTCCACATAGATTCTAAAAATATCAATCTCGTGCACCTCAAAGCCCAAATTTCAACTTTTATTCTGGATTTTTCAGAATTCATGATCAAATTTCATTCATGGGACATGAATTCATATATATATATATAATTGAGATGTACATACCATTAATATAGAACTATGACCTAGAGAGACTACCTCTTCGAAACATATGGTTGAAATTGTTAACTAATTTAATAACCAGTACAATTTTGTTAGGTTGGCATTAAGTTGAGGAAGGTTCTAAACAAGATTTGAGTTCTGTCACTTTATTATGTTAGCACCAAGTTGAAAAACTTATCTATCTATATATATAAAAGCGAAATGGCACTCACTGACTGACTGACTGACTGACTGACTCACTCGCAGAACTAAAAATCTACCGGACCATAAACGTTCAAATTTGGTAGGTATGTTCAGTTAGCCCTTTAGCGGCGCAATAAGAACGGATTTGGAAAAATTTCCAAAGATACGCCCAAAATCTGCGTTTTTCCAGCGTTTTCTCAGCTTTATCGAGAACAAATGAACAGAAAATGATCAAATCTAGTACAAAAGCTTAGCTAGGGTGTAATAATGTTGTTCCAGAAGGAATTTGAAATAACGCCAAAGATACGCTCAAAATTAGCTGTTTTTTGCGTTTTCTCAGTTCTTTCATCAAGTAATAGACATAAAATGTTCAAATTTGGTACAGAGGTTTAGCTAGGGTCTAAAAATTTTGTGATGATGTGACTTTAATATTTCATCAAAGATACGCAAAAATCAGCATTTTTCTCAGCTTTTCTCAGTACTTTGACTTTCTGATGGAATGAAGCATGCTCAAATGAAAGATGCAGGCGAGCGAGGCGAGCCCGCTGATCTCATTTTTGGACGATCCAGTCGGGGGTCCAGGGGGCGGAGCCCCCTGACTGGACGGATATGGCGAGCGAAGCGATCCTTACGGCTAGTACTATAATAAAGAATAGAACTGGCTTAAACGCAATATACCTAGAATACTAGGTACTATGTATTCTAGGTAACTTGCACGTACAGGATAGGAAATTCACGAATGACGCATCACCACGTCTCAACTACTCAAACTGATTAACTTGGAATTTTGCATATAGATTCTTTATTCACCGAGGATGGTTATAAGCCTATTTTAATGCTTTAAGATTCAGTGAGTCAAGTGAGTCAAATTAGACCCTTGCGGAGCACGGGTTACCTGCTAATTATTAATAAGAATCAACAGTTTATAATATTGGATCAAATTTACCGGATTACATTAATTACAGATATCTATCAAGAAGGCGGTGGATAAAGAAATGTGACAACTATGGCGTCCTAGTATTTTCTCTAGATTTGAAACGTGAGTCTCAATATAGACAGTAGGGTTTCCCATAGGCCGGGAAATCAATGGAAAAGGCCCAGTAGGGTCAATGACCTCTTAAACGTCACCCATCTGTAGACAACTTTTCAATTATCGAAGCTGTATCTATTTTTATCTCTCTCACTCCTGTTTTCACTTCATTCTCTCTTCCTTCTTCACTACACCCACAGGATTCTACAAAATTTCTCTCTTCTCTCGTATCCTGTGTGTGTATTCTGACTTTTCGCGGTCCTGTGTTGATGGAAAGGAAATTATTATTTTATATCATTTTCAGAGAGTCGAAAATTATTTGTTGAACACCGCCGGATTATGTAGTCACATCACAATATTACATTTTCTTATTCTTACTGAGTTTACATTAGATGACGGTATGGATGGTGAGAGTGGGGAATAGAGAGAGGGGAAGAGAGAGTGAGAAGCTGGAAGTTGTAGATTGAAGGTAACAGAGAGAATTATATGAAGGATGAAAGGGTTAGAATGGAGAGAGAGAGAGAATAAGGGAAAGAGTGAGTAGGTGAAGAGGAGTAACTGAGAACGAATAAGTGTGTAGAGAGAGAAAAAATAAGGACTAAATAGTATTTTTCGCCCCACTTGGATGTAATGAGCTGGTTTACGTGCGTCATATGGAGGCCGAAAATGATTGTTTTCTGACCAGGCCGGTAAAAGTTTTACGGCCCTAGGGCTGTAAAATAACCTTGAAGTCAGCTGATTCTGATTTGATGTGAACGTGTTTACAAAATGGAATCAGTTTATGCTTCTAGAATTGAATAAGTATTCGGCAATAAGATACTATGATTTTATTTGGATGAATGAAAAACAGATGAGATATATACCGTATTATAAACTATTCAAATTCGATTTTCAGATTAGGATAGAACTTCTAACCTAAACTCCCGAAGTCGACGACAACAAGCATTGTTGACATCCAAATTGGCCAAATTTCAAGTGTGCTAAAACAGCTGATCAAAAAACTTTTCATTATTTGTGTTTATTATTCAAGAATCAAAAAATTATAATAATATCATCTTATTGTCATTTGGAAGAATAAAAAGTATAAACTCAAACTCTTACATAATTGAACATAATCTTTTAGGTTATTTAGACAAATCAGAATAAAAAATAAAAATACTTGGACAATTTCCTGATATTCAGATTACCTCAGATTTGCTAGAGCTATGACCTTCCACTTTTGCTTTCGGAAGTGCTTATAATAGACAATTATTCTAATATAGGCCTATATATTGTTTATTTTTCTGTGTGGCGAAAAATAACGTTCTCACCATGGGCAAAAATGTTTTTCCGGCTCTCAATCTTTTCTAGTCCTCGGCCTACGGCCTCGGACTTGAAAACCGATTTCGAGCCAGAAAAGTCTCATTTTCGGCCCTAGGTGCGAAATATACTATTACGTCACATGAACGGGAAGGGCCCTTTTGCAGGCGAGAATGATGTTTCTAGTCGAGGCGTTAGCTGAGACTAGAATTTCATTCGAGCACTGCAAAAGACATCCACGTCCAAGTGACGTACACTATTTTTTGCCATAATAATCTAAAGAAGAATAATTGAGAAATAGAAAACATTACCTGCTTGTGCTGACGTTACTTCATGCATTCCATAAGCATAGCCTAGTTTACAAAGTCCGAATCAGGAATTTTGTGGAAGTTGAAAAAACTTCCACCTGGAGCGCTGAAGGTGTTTTTTGTAGCAGTTTTGCCGTTATTATCTCGGAACTACTGTAGGAAACATACTCGACTGTAAAGAAAACATGTCGTTTTATTACAGTAGAGTATACTGTAATGAGAATCAAATGTTTATTTGTTCTGCAAACAGCTGTTTACCGGCTTGATTTCAGCTGGAACAGCTGAGATTGAATACTATGACAAAAAATAATATATTTCCGATGATGGTGTATCTATCCACTAGTAGTTCTGTGAACAGTAGACACAAGTACCTGATTGAAACTATAGACCTTATGGAAATACAGCAATAGACTGGCTTCTCCACACATTTGTGTAATCACTTGTCAGCTGATTTATGATGAATAATTCTATGGTCTGATTTTCACTCTAATATTGGCGTATGAAGGAGGCTCCTTTTTCCTTTTATATTATTCTTGAAATGCAAAATTTCAAAAAACCTTGTATATACGTCGACGCGCAATTAAAAAAGGAACATATCTGTCAAATTTCATGAAAATCTATTACCGCGTTTCGCCAAAAATTCGCTACATATGAACATTTAAACATTCAATCATTTAAACATTTTAACATATAGACATTTAAACATTCAAACATTCAAATATTTAAACATTAAGAGAACTGCCAAACCGTCGACTTGAATCTTGGACCTCACTTCGCTCGGTCAATTAAATCTCATTGAAAAGCAATATCTGAGATAATATAAGTATCGATTTTGACAATTTCGAAACGTTTGTGACAAATACAAATTCAGAGAGTGGGGAAATTGAGAAAAGAATAGGGAAATATTTCAAAATTATTGTTGAGGTGATTTCGGCAAGTGATAGTGACAAATTTCACATTTAGAGAGAGTTGAAAGAAAGACAGAAGTATAACACAGAAAAGAAGGTAGAATAATGAAAATTGTAGTGAAACGTTATGAGGTGTCGGAGTTGGAAGAAAGAAAGCTCTCTTGAAAATTTCAATAGCAATTGTGTGTCTGACTCCCCACCCTATAACCACCCTAAGGAGAAGGAGAAGAAGAAGGAGGAGGCGGAGGAAGAGGAGGAGGAGAAGAGGGAGAAGAAGGAGAAGAAGAAGACGGAAAGGTAGAATAGAAGAGAGGAAGGAGACAGAAGAAGAAGTAGAAGAAGATAACTGACGCTATCATACAGAATGCAATGCATTATAATGATGATAAGCAACAGACTTTTGCACCTCTGTATACAGTACCTCTTTATTGCACTGAGCTTGAAATTTACGCAGAACGAGAGAAAGAAAAGGAAGGTAGACAAGCTGGATAAGGGGTGGAAAAGAGAGAGGAGGAGGTAGAGAAGGCGAAGAAGAAGGAGAAGACGAAGAAATAGAAGAGGAAGATGAGGGAAAAGAAGAATAGTTACAGCTGTGTATCCTGTATTTCACTGAGCTTGAAATCTACGCAGAACGAGAAACAGAGAAAGGAGGTAAACAAGCTGAATAAGGAGAAGGAAAAGAAGGAGAAGAAGAAGAAGAAGAAGAAGAAGAAGAAGAAGAAGAAGAAGAAGAAGAAGAAGAGGCTCTCGTATTCTTCAAATTAAAAGTGTTGTAATGCTTCATGACACTGTGATAGGCTACATTATTGTCAACTAGCTTTACTATCCAATGTGTATTCAAAGGAGATTGCAGCTAAATTTTCTCAGTTTTTTACTTTCCTTTCCCTATTACCATAGGTAAGGAAAGTATTGCTTTCCGAAAAAAATTAAGGTACCCCAATTTCTAAATTTCTATACGTTTCAAGGTCCCCTGAGTCCGAAAAAGTGTTTTTGGGTATTGGTCTGTATGTGTGTGTGTGTGTGGTGTGTGTGTGTGTGTGTGTGTGTGTGGTGTGGTGTGTGTGTGTGTGTGTGGTGTGTGTGTGTGTGTGTGTGTGTATGAGTGTATGTGCGTCTGTGTACACGATATCTCATCTCCCAGTCAACGGAATGACTTGGAATTTGGAACGTAAGGTCCTTTCACTATAAGGATCCGAGACTAAATATTTCGATCAAATGCAATTCAAGATGGCGGCTAAAATTGCGAAAATGTTGTCAAAAACAGGGTTTTTGCGATTTTCTCGAAAACGGCTTCAACGATTTTGATCAAATTTATACCTAAAATAGTCATTGATAAGCTCTATCAACTGCTACAAGTCCCATATCTGTAAAAATTTCAGGACCTGAAATGGCATGGAGATCTCTACAATTAATGCCCAGTAACATTTTCACCTAAAATTAAAAATAAGCTTGAAATTCGAGAAAATGTGATTATCCAATTGCAAACTGTTGGCAACTGTTGTTTCTATTTAATGATTCACTATGAAGAGATAGCAGACCTCGTGTGTCTCCAGCGTTATTGCCCTGTCAACAGCTGGCACGAATCTTTGAATAGTAGACTTGAGATGCGCGGGAACACTAGCGTCAGGTGATCAATTTTCATAACGGCAAGGAAAGTTGTGTGAGTGCACCACACCAGATTTTTGAGATTGACCTTTTGTAAATATTCTTTATACGTCTGTACTACTGTACTGATCAACTTGAAACTTTGCATATAGATTCTCAGGCTCAACTCACACTTATGCGACTCAGGTCGAGAAGAGACTCGACTCTAGTCGAGAGCATGTGTTTTCAAATGGTGATGTCACAGAGACTAGAATCGACTGGTCTGAGTGTCACCATTTGGAAACACATGCTCTCGACTACAGTCGAGTCTCTTCTCGACCTGAGTCGCGTAAGTGTGAGTTGAGCCTTATTTTGTTCACTAGCTGGTTTTTCTCAAATAAATAATTGTCGGAAACGATCTCTCCCAAATACTTGAAGCTTTTAGTCCGTTTTAGGTGGGCCGTCCCTAAAACTGTTTTCGTCCGAACTAGCATTGGCCGGAAACTACCGAACGCAGCCGAACGATCCCCCAACAAAGAAAGGAATAGATGCTCGTCCATTGCAACAAGTTCATACGGCCGTCTCCGGCCAATCAATTTTTCGATCCGAGTTGAATGGGATTCTCCGGCTCTGTCCGGCCGAACTGACTAGTCGAGCTGAGACAACAAAGTGTTCCTATCCTAAAATTGTTTCATAGTCTTGTTTCTTGAAGTTGTTCTGTTTAATAAAGTTGTAATTATGGACAATGAAAAGTTGATAAGTTTGGTTCAAGAGCATGTTTCATTGTGGGATATGCGAGACAAAAAATATCATCTTTATGATGTTCAAAGGAATCTGTGAACAAAGATTGCTCAATAATGAATAACTAATTTAGTAGATATATTTGTTTTTTAAATTTTCAATATCTCAATATAATCATTGTTTACGAAACATTTTGGTGGCTATGATAGTAGTTAATTCAATATTTGGCAACTTGACTGACGTACCAATGGACGACCATATTCGGCCGTTGGATCGGACGAATCTGCCGGCTGTTAATTCGGCCGAATATGGTCGTCCATTGGAACCGTTTACGTCAGTCAAGTTGCCAATTATTGAATTAACTACTATCATAGCCACCAACATTTTTCATAAACAATGATTATATTGAGGTTTTGAAAATTGAATAAACAAATATCCACTGAATTAGTTATTCATTACAATAATCTTTCTTTCAGATCCTATTTGTTCTCAGCAATCTTTGTCTACATATTCCTTTGAACATCACGACGATGATATCTTTTGGCTCGCATATCCCACAATGGAACATGCTCTTGAACCAAACTTATCAACTTTTCATTGTCCATAGTTGAAACTTTATAAAACAGAGCAAGTTCAAAAAACAAATGCAGACAAGACTGTGAAACAATTTTGAGGTTAGGATGATGTTGTCTCAGCTCGACTACGGCCGGAAAATCCCATTCAAATCGGATCGAAAAATTGATCGGCCGGAGACGGCCGTATGAACCTGTTGCAATGTACGAGCATCTATTCCTTTCTTTGTTGGGGGATCGTTCGGACGAGTTCGGTAGTTTTCGGCCGATGCTAGTTCGGACGAAAACGGTTCCAGTGGACGGTTACCCTTATTCGAGCATAGTCCGTGTTTAAAAATTCTGGAGCAGTTTTACTATACGATGTGTATTCAAAAGAGATTTGGAGCCCGATTTTCTCAGCTTTTTTATTAAGAACATTTACTTGCTGTTCAGTAATCTCTGGTGTCTCTGCCTTCCACTTCATGATTGATGACGTATAATAATATTAAAGAAAACGGAAGAAGGATGCGGGAACTGAGGAAAAAAAATCGATTAATTGATTGATTGAGTACTTTATTTATGTAGATTACAATATATACTGGCTTATACACTTATTTACAATAGCTTACAATACAGTAAAATTATAGATGAATTTACATAATATAGACTAAGAAAATAATTATTGAACTGTATATGATATGAAAAAGCAATTTGTAATATAATAACTATAGATAATTATATTGTTATGCATCTACATAAATTGGCGGAGCTTTGGACATATCAATGTCCATTCTTCGGAAAGAATATTAAAAATATCCTCCCCACTAACTCTCTACCAAAGATGCTGAAAGTAAGAAAGATGCTGAGAGAATGGAGGAAATGAAGAAGAAGGAGAGAATATAGATAAGTCTGAAAATAATAACGTGTGAAGGTAGCCGTTTTGAAAGAGTGTCTCCCATTCTACCCTGAAGAGCCCTTTTTTGGGGTAGCCCTCAACACAATCGAGGTATGATTAATGTAGGTTGGAAGCCCGCCCGACAAATTTCGGGGCTCCTTTCAACTCAGCTGCCACCCTATCTTACCGTCTCTTTGACAACCCCCCACCACCACGATGTCCCTAACTTTTTCAAAGACCAGATGTATTAATTTGGCTGAGGGGCTGGCCGCCATATATCTATTAGAACCACTTTTCGCTGACATGGCAGTTTTGTCGTCAAGTCGAAAGCTTGCATAGGAGCGTTGAGCTAAATTGAATTTGATGATGGATAGATATTGTCTTGGAATTCCAGGGGAATGTGGGTTGTTATCAGTTATTTATTATTGGGGAGTTTATCATTGAGTTGAATGAAAAAGACTAAGAAATTGTCAAAAAAACACTGATTTGAAAGTGGTAAACCACTGATTTAAGTTAATAAATCAGTGGTTTTTTGGCAATTTCTTAGTCTTTTTCATTCAATATGAATAATTACCACAATATCAACTTCTCAACTACACAAAAAAGTTTATCATTGAGGTTTCAAGAATTGTATTTTCTTGATGTCTAAAATATATATTTGAGACGGGATTGGTCATTAAAATAATATTCATTATTAATAAATCCATTATCAATAAGAATCAACATTATACTAGAAAAATAATTATATATCTAATGAGAAATAATAATAAATTTATAAATAATGATATTTTAGATCTGATAGATCAAGGTGACTTGAATCTTGAATCTATATATAACATTTAATCAGTTGAGTAGTTGCGACGTGATGATGCGTCATTCGTGAATTTCTTATTCCGTGCGTGTATAAACCAGTTCTTTCCTTTATTATATTTGAACAACGTTAGCGAGTTCTCTCTTTTGACTTACTGAAGCTCGGCAATCGTTGTCCGTCTGTTTGTATGTTCTACTATAACAGTAGAAAGAATTGATCAATCAGCCTCAAATTTTGAACACTTATTCTTCGAACCTTTTTACAGATCAAGTTCGTTGGACAAAAAAATTGATTCACTCCTTCGTCATTTTTTAGGATTACAACAGTTAACATTGAAAATTGCATGAGAAAAAAGATTGTTGTGATTTATAATTTAGTCAGCTGAAGACTTCATTGCAAGTAATTACTACAGTGTTTCCATTCATTCATTCATATTAAATGATTTCAGCTGGTTAATATACAACATAATTCACAGTTTTTACATCAACAGACTGATACGTGTTGAGATATCTATGTGCGGCTTCCGCCATTTATTACTTTACTTGCCCTATTACCATAGGTAAGGAAAGTATTGCTTTCCGAAAAAAATTAAGGTACCCCAATTTCTATATTTCTATACGTTTCAAGGTCCCATGAGTCCAAAAAAATGGTTTATGTGTGTGTGTGTGTGTGTGTGTGTGTGTGTGTGTGTGTGTGTGTGTGTGGTGTGTGTGTGTGTGTGTATGAGTGTATGTGCGTCTGTCTACACGATATCTCATCTCCCACTTAACGGAATGACTTGACATTTGGAACTTAAGGTGCTTACACTATAAAGATCCGACACGAAAAATTTCGATCAAATGCAATTCAATATGGCGGCTAAAAAAGCGGAAATGTTGTCAAAAACAGGGCTTTTCGCGATTTTATCGAAAACGGCTTCAACGATTTTGATCAAATTCATACCTAGAATAGTCATTGATAAGCTCTGTCAACTGCCACAAGTCTTATAACTGTAAAAAGTTTAGGAGCTCCGCCTCATCTATGCAAAGTTTGATTTTAGATTCTCAATTATCAGGCTTCAGAAACAATTTAAACAGAACAATTCAAGTGGAAAAGATTGAGCATGGAAATCTCTACAACTAATGTCTAGTAACATTTTCACCTAAAATTGGAAATAAGCTCGAAATTCGAGAAAATGTGATTATTCAATTGCAAACTGTTGGCAACTGTTGATTCTATTAAATCATTCACTATGAAGAGATAGCAGACATCGTGTGTCTCAGCGTTATTGCCCTGTCACCAGCTTGGTCAGATTTTTGAATAGTAGACTTCAGATATGTGCGTGAACACCAGCGTCAGATGATCAATTTTTATAAGGCAAGGAAAGTTGTGTGAGTGCGTCACACAAGATTTTTTTCTCTTGGAACTCTGTATCTAAATCATGTATCACATTTCAAAAAATTCATTTGTATTCATATGAGGGTCAAAGATGTTGAAGCGACAAAGTAATTTTTCCTACAGTTACGTTGAAAAGTGGCCATTGCTGCACTGATTACAGAACGCAAAGAATCACTTTTCCGCTCTAGTGCGGGAAAAATTTTTCTGCACTCCAGATTTGCAACATGGCAACGCAAAATACTTAGTAGGTTATATGGAGCAACAGTGCAGCAAAATCAAAATGAAGTTGGTAACAGTGACTGGGCTGCTATAGTGAGCAGAGGTGCAACCAAGCACAACGCGCTAATTATTATTAATTATATATTATAACCAAGGACAACATTTTTATTCAATTTGACAATAAATTAAGGTTTTTATCAATAATAAAATTACACAGAAAAACATTTGATGCATTTCAGGCAATTTTACCCATAAATACCTACTTTTCATATTCAATGGTAACTGTAGGAAAAACTTAATGTGAAATACGTGCGCAAAGTTCCTCTGCTGCACTCAAGAAACCATTCCGCCCTCGCCTACGGCTCGGGCGTAAACGTTTCTTTCGGTGCAGCAAACTGTCACTTTGCGCACTAGTTGCACAAATAACTATTTGAAGAGTATTTTTTCCTTTTCAAATGACATCCCCAATCTAAAACTGACATCCTCAAAATGTCAAATTATTATTGTTACAGAACTCTGTATATTAAACCTACTATCAAATTATTCTTGTTAGAGAAATATGTAGCTGTTGCCATGATTTTCATCAACTCTGTATAATAAATAGTTGCGGGTTTCAAAGATTGCAATACAACAGTTCTTGAGCGAGTTCTCCAACCCAGGGGAGTCACTAGAATAGATAAATATGAGAGTCTTAGATAGGGAAATACAAGATAAAACACAGAATGGAACATCTCAGAACAGTAACGACAATTCAATCGTAGCGGTAAGCTATATGGGCCATTTGCTTGCATTCGAGTTCTGCTCACATCCACTTATGATAACGTCATATTTCCCCTACTTGCCGGTAGATGGCGCAAGAGTGGGGGTAAATATTTCAAGGGTTGTTTGAGGGGGAAATGTAGTTTCAATCTGTTACTCCCAATAGAATTCAGGGGGAGAAATAGGGGTAGCTTTCCACGGCCATTTCTCATGAAATCCGTTTTCTCAGGGAGACATGTTGACAGCTTTCCGTTCTCCTCCTCCTCCTCCTCCACCACAACCTCCTCCTCCCCCTCCTCCTTCACCTCCTCCTCCTCATCATCATCCGCATACTCCTCCTCCACCTCCTCCTCCCCCTGCTCCTCCTCCACTTGTCAGATCTCATTTCCGGTCGATGAGTTGTATTACTCGATACTTTGGGGGCACCCTGTATGAATAAATGATAGCACTGTTTCTGTGAGCAAAGCTGGAAGCTAAAAGTTTGGACAGATGTTTATATCTTGCTTTTGGAAGTTTTCAGAATTTGAGAAAATATTATGATATTTTAGTTTTTAGTTGGTATATACAGCACTTTCAGGAGTAAAATTCGCTTTAAACTGTTGTTATCTATATCTTCTATAATATACCATAGAGAAACAATAGCATAAGTAGATATCCCATGCTATAGGGCGTTTATGTCGCAACTTTTACTCTTATCTCAAGCCGATAGTTCATGTAGTTCTTTTCCGTGAAGCTATGTGACACTGATAGTCTCTCATATTGTGCCGTTCATACACTCTCACCCCAACAAAACAGTAGAAATCGACAATAATCAACAGTAATCGGCTTGAGATAACAGTAAAAGCTGCGACATAAACGCCCTATACCATGGAATATCTACTCACGCTATTGTTTCTCTATGAATATATTAAGGGAAAGAATTGGTTTATACACTTAGGGGATAAGAAATTCACGAATGACGCATCTTCACGTCTCAACTACTCAACTGATTAACTATGGTGAGGTCCACGTTATAATTGCAGTGGAGAAAGATAGGAGATCAACGTTGCCGATCCTCTGTCTTGTCAATGCCTTCTACAGACGATAGCTGATACAGGTTTATCGATGTAATATCAACTATTCATTCTCATTTAAAATAATCAATTATATTTTATTAAGCTAGAAATTAAATTTTCAATAATTCCATAATTATAAGATGAAATATTTTGTTAATTAATGAATTATTCTGCATTGAATAGGAAATTCACGAATGACGCAGCATCACGTCTCAACTACTCAACTGATTCACTTGAAATTTTGCATATAGATTCTTAATTAACCGAGGATGGTTATAGGCCTATTTTCAATTCTTCAAGATTTCATTACGTCAAGTTTCCAGTTGGTCTAGTTTTAAAATAAACCGTTGCAGAACATGGGTTACCTGTTTGTCTATAATATAATAGAAGAAATTAATTGGCTTTTACACGTAAAGGATAGGAAATTCACGAATGTCGCATCATCACGTCTGAACTACTGGACTGATTGACTTGAAACTTTACATATAGATTCTTAATTTACCGAGGATGGTTATAGGCATATTTCAAATTCTTCAAGATTTCAGTGGGTCAAGTTTTAAAATAGACCTTCGCGGAGCACGGGTTACTTGCTACTATATTAATACAATCTCAAATCATGAAGCTATAAGTCTTTAGTCTCCATTTATTTATTTATTGCATAGAGTAAACAATACAATAGTCGGAAAAGAAAAAACAGGCTATTGCCCAAAACTTCTTCAATTTCCTCATTTTGTCTTAAATTATCCAAATTTTATGTAGGTTATGTCCATTTCAATTTATGCACTAAATCAAGTAGCTATAGTATTTATAGCTATAGTCTTTTAGTCTTTAAGAAGTTATAGTTTAAGAGAAAGCAACATGCTTTGCCCCAAAACGATCTTCTCCTAAAATTTAAAACTTAACTGGTTTAGCATCAAGATCCATAAATAAATAACTAGATTAGGTCAAAGATATTATCAAGGTATATTGAGACTTGATCTTCATATATCGACCTTGTTTAATTAATCCTGAATTTTGTTACTCAACTCATATATCTTCAAGATACTTTGAAAAAAATACTAGATTTGGTCGAGGTCAAACATTTATCATCAAGGTATATTCAGATTTGACCTTAATCTATCAACCTTGTTTAATTTATCCTGAATTTTGCAACTCAACTCGCATATATCATCAAGATACTTTAAAAAAATACTAGATTAGGTCAAGGTCAAACATATTATCAAGGTATATTCAGATTCGACCTTGGTCTTTCAACCTTGTTGACCGAACGTAGTGAGGTCTATGTTTCAACTCGATTTGCTTTTGTCTGTCTGTATGTAACGCGATTACGGCCAAACGCGTTGATAGAATTCGACGAAATTGGGCAGGAATATTCATTTTCCAACTGCTCGTCGATGTATACACAAGGTTTTTTGAAATTTTGCATTCGAAGGATGATATAAAAAGAGAAGGAATTCCTCCATACTCTGATATCACTATAATAAATATAGGTATCATGTACTTTGAAGATAGGATCAATCAGACTATGGAACTATTCATAATCAATCAGCTGACAAGTGGATTATTCATTGATTGCATTGCACAGATGTCTGGCCGTGTCTATTTCTATAGGGTTTCAATATTTTTTATGAAGCGTGCCCTTCAGTATCAATACCCTCACATTCGAAAAACAAATTTAATAGGTGATTGAAAATAAAATACAAAATGATTAAATGAACAGAATAATGCTGAAGAAATTATAATATTCTTGATTGAAGAAAATTAATTTTAAAATAGTTGAGAAATATTTTCATCAGATGGAAAGATTATCATGAAACTGGATAAATCATCATATGGGATACAAAATCAAACCTGAATTTTTCTCTTATTAACATATGTAATTTTTTGATCTTGGAGAAAACAAATAACTGTTTTTAAGAGGTGACATCTTGTGGATGAGAAAACTGCGTGAGGTCTTCTGTTCACAGGAACTACTAGTTTAATTTATCCTGAATTTTGTAACTGAACTCGTTTTTTATCAAGATACTTTTGAAAAAAATACTAGATTAGGTCAAGGACGAGCATATTATCAAGGTATATTCAGAGTTGACCTTGATCTATTAATCTTGTTTAATAGTATCCAAGGCAACTCAAAATGGTCCAGCTAATTAAGTTGATTAAACAAGTTCATACGTGCAAATGCATATAGATGTCAAGAATACTTCGCTCTCCCTCGTGTGTGATTATATACCTACACTAGACTCCTCTCTCTCTCTATTCTGATACTCCACCTCTTACCCCTCTCCACCTACATACTTTTCACTTCTTTTTCTACTCCTCCCTTCTCCACTATTCTTCTCCCTACTTCTCCCTACTTCTCCATTCTTTCCCTACTTCTCTCTATTTCTCCTTTCTTTGCCCCACCGCCGTCTTCACCAAGAACTCTGAACATTCAATGCCTCCCTTACCAAAATCGTCATCACTTGCAGATAAGTTTCAATATTGTGTAGTGAGGTCCACGTTATAATAGCAGTATTTATTAACTGTTGCTATCCTTGTCTATCATTCGACAAAACTGATAGCGCTATCCTTTTCCACCTCCGCAACGTTGCCAGCTAGTTTTGTAGCAATGTAGAAATATAATGAATCAACAAAATATTCATTCTTAATTATGAAAATTTATGATCATATCATTGAAAATTATATCCTCTTGACGAATAAAATGCAATTGATCATCCTAAACAAGAATAAACAGTTGATATTACATCTTATAGTTGATATTACGAATTTTCTTGAAAGGTCACATGAAATGGATCAACCCATAAACATTGCTGGTAAGTCTATTTTTCAACTAAATTGTGGATATTTCCATATTCATCCATTTTCTATGTATTTTTTCATAATTTGACTGCATATTAAGTTCATTTTAATTACTTTTTCCGTTATATTTGGGCATATGAAAACATAAACATTGCTGGTAAGTCCTTATTCTTCAACTAAATTGTGGATATTTCCATATTTATCCATTTTCTATGTCGTTTTTCATAATTTGACTGCATATTAAGTTCATTTTTATTACTTTTTCCGTTATATTTGGGCATATGAAAACATAAACATTGCTGGTAAGTCCTTATTCTTCAACCAAATTGTGGATATTTCCATATTTATCCATTTTCTATGTCTTTTTTCATCATTTGACTGCATATTAAGTTCATTTTT
This sequence comes from Nilaparvata lugens, assembly GCF_014356525.2. Classification (NCBI taxonomy): domain Eukaryota; kingdom Metazoa; phylum Arthropoda; class Insecta; order Hemiptera; family Delphacidae; genus Nilaparvata; species Nilaparvata lugens. The sequence continues at coordinate 48,572,480 of NC_052511.1, read as the reverse complement.
ATTACTTTTTCTGTTATATTTGAGCATATGAAAACATAAACATTGTTGGTAAGTCCTTATTCTTCAACTAAATTGTGGATATTTCCATATTTATCCATTTTCTATGTCTTTTTTCATCATTTGACTGCATATTGAGCTCATTTTTATTAATTTTTCCGTTATATGAAAAACGTACTCATTTGAGGACAAACGGCGTCTTCTCTTCTATGAATATTCTCTAACCTATGAGGTAACCTCTAACCCTAACCGGTATCAGCTATCCTCCATAGAAGGCAGTGGCAAGGCAGAGAATCGGCAACGATGTTTCCCATCTTTCTTCACTGCCGTTATAACGTGGACCTTACAATAGCGTTTGAACGGGATAATTTGTTCAGTCATGGAGTCTCATTGCAGACTCCATCCATGAGGGACTGTTTTGCATATTCTGGGTATCACAGGTCCCAAGGGAACTCTATGTATATTGCTATCTTTGTTTGTCTTCTCTTGCATCTTATTTGTGTATCATCACTATGTATTTACGTGTCATCTTTTGTTGATTTATCTGTGGTTTCACCTCATAATTCCCATCTCTCTCTCTCTGTTTTGTAGAGAGTTAGTGGGGAGGAATATTTTTAATATTCTTTCCGAAGAATGGACATTGATATGTCCAAAGCTCCGCCAATTTATGTAGATGCATTACAATATAATTATCTATAGTTATTATATTACGAATTACTTTTCATATCATATACAGTTCAATAGTTATTTTCTTAGTCTATATTATGTAAATTCATCTATAATTTTGCTGTAATGTAAGCTATTGTATATAAGTGTATAAGCCAGTATATATTGTAATCTACATAAATAAAATAATCAATCAATCAATCAATCAATCTCTCTCTCTGTCATCTGAGGGTTAAGTGGGAGAGAGGGCCGGCTGCGCCATAACTTCGCCCTCCAGGTTAAAATAAAGGTAGCCCATCTATCTGTCTCTCTCTCTGTCCGTGATATAACGTTCGATTAGAGTACATGCATAGTATGAAGGACCAATATTTGAGATACATCAAAGATACTAGTAGTTCTGTGAACAGTAGACCTCGAGCTCAGTAAGTTACATCATAGAGAAACAATAGCGTAAGTGGATATCCCATGGTATAGAGCGTTTATGTCGCAACTTTTACTGTTATCTCAAGCCGATTACTGTCGATTATTGTCGATTTTTACTGTTTTGACCGGGTAAGAGTGTATGAACGGCACAATATGAGAGATTAACACCGTCATAAAGCTTCACAAGAAAGAACTACGTGGACTATCGGCTTGAGATAACAGTTAAAGTTGCGACATAAACGTCCTATGCCAAGGGATATCTACTTACGCTATTGTTTCTCTATGATTACATTGACCTGTTGTTATGTTTTCTTAAAAATTAATAAATAATTTATCAATTTAAAATGTCTAGAGAAAATCCTAAATAAACATAGAGCTTTCTGTCCTATATCGTACCGTGACGTGTCGTCCCGGAATGTGAGTGTGAGCGCTGCTATCAGGTCTGGCTGCCGTCGATACGCCAATCCAATCAACCCATCAGAGAACATTTTCTGTTCATTTGTTCTCAATAAAGCTGAGGAAACGCTAAAAAAACGCTGGAAAAACGCAAATTTTGGGCGTATCTTTGGAAATTTTTCCAAATCCGTTCTTAGTGCGCCTCTAAAGGGCCAACTGAACATACCTATCAAATTTGAACGTTTTTGGTCCGGTAGATTTTTAGTTCTGCGAGTGAGTGAGTCAGTCAGTCAATCAGTCAGTGAGTGCCATTTCGCTTTTATATAAATAACTAAATTTTTAATTTAGTTACCAAAACTGAAAGAACTTTAAACCCTTAAAAACCACCCTTAGAGTTAAAATATCGCCAAAAGATTTCTTAGTGCGCCTCTAAAGGGCCAACTGATACCTACCAAATTTAACGTTTTTGGTCCGGTAGATTTTTAGTTCTGCGAGTGAGTGAGTCAGTCAGTGAGTGCCATATTTCGCTTATATATATATATATATATATATATATATATATAATATATATATATATATATATATATATATAAAAACCGTTTAGGTTTAATACCGGACCAAAAACGTTCAAATTTTGTAGGTATGTTCAGTTGGCCCTTTAGAGGCGCACTAAGAAATCTTTTGGCGATATTTTAACTCTAAGGGTGGTTTTTAAGGGTTTAAAGTTCTTTTAGGTCTGGTAACTGAATTAAAAATTTTGTCAGGTTGGCATTAAGTTGAGTTGACTTTATTAGGTTGGCACCAAGTTGAAGATTGAAATGCATTTATCCAGGACCTCCTAAATACCAATTTATCCAGTTAGCCAAAATTAGCGTTTTCTCAGCTTTTCTGCGTTTCCTCACCTTTTTCAATAATTGATGGAAATATATTAGAAAAAAAATTCAGTATACACAGGTTTAGCTGCGGTGGAAGAATTTTGTTCGCCAAAGATACGCCGTTATAGTAACAGGTGTATTTCGAGATCAAATTGACATAATACGTTCAAATTCGGTACAGAGGTTCCGCTGAGGTCTACATGCAGGCGAGCGAAGCAAGCCCGCTGATCTCATTTTTGAACGATACAGTCGGGGGTCCAGAGGGCGGAGCCCCCCTTGCTAGACGGATATGGCGAGCGAAGCGACCTGACGGCTAGTATATATATATATATATATATATATAATATATATATATATATATTATATATATAATATATATATATAGATACTGTGTATCCCAAATGTATCAAATGACTTCATAATTATTACTCTCCATGTATCTTCTCAACATATGCATATCTTCTTCATATAAACCTTCTCGTCTGATACATACCATCATTCGTCTGATAAACGTTGCAGCTTATTGTGAGAAGCAGCTATTTCGACCGGGAAATTTGCGTGCATTGTTCTTCCAGTGGAGCTTTTCTCGGGGGAAAACTTGTAGCTGGGAAAGCTTCGGAAAATTTAGGTTGCCAGTGAGACAAAAAGGTTCGTTTGGGACCGTTTTGTGGCTGCATTTTGGGGGAATCTGGATGTAGAGATGAAAATTCATGGCGGTTTGAAAAGACAGTGATTCTGGTGGTCCTACATTGTTTTTATTCCAATACTGTTCGAGGGTTCTTCTTCTTCTTCTTCTTCTTCTTCTTCTTCTTCTTCTTCTTCTTCTTCTTCTCCTGTCTTCTTCTTATTCTTATTCTTCTTCTAAGAGAGGGCCGACTGCACCCGAACTTCGCCCTCCTAGGTCAAAAATAAAGGCAGTCATTCTATTCTTTTCATTATTTATCATGCTTGAAACTTGAAAAACCTCCTAACATCAAGTATTATTGAGGTAGAGGAAGAACAATATTGAAAGAATAAGGCCGGCGGTTGCACAAAAGCCGGTTAAATTTTAATCATAATTAATTTCACATGAAACAATCAGAGAAGATGTTTTTTAAAAGACGGTTCTGTTTCTGTTTGGCTCTCGTGGAATTAAACACGATTAGAATTTAACCGGATTTTGTGCAACCGGCACAAAGATGTTGATGTCAGTAACACTACATTTGTTCTGAATCATCCTAAAGAACAAAATTTTGTTAAATTATTATTTGGAATATTTTCAATGTTTTCGATAGTGTCAAATAACGTGTATCTTTCCGGAAGGTCAGTTCTATACGTTATTTCTTCATTTAAACCAGTTTCAATAGATTATTTATCTATATCAGTGTTATGTAATACTAATATCGGTGACTGAGCTTCGCTCTGGAATACAAAAGCATGAAAAATGTATTACGAAAGAAGAAATTATTATAACATTCATAATTCATATAGAAATGTTCTATCTAATCACAGTGAATTGAGATTAATTCCCAAAGAAATCCAAAAATTTCCCTCACTAAGACCCGGTTGCACAAAAGCCGGTTAAATTTTAATCATAATTAATTTCACATGAAACAAATCAGAGAAGACCATTTCAAAAAAGATGGATGTTCTGGAATTAATCAAGATTGAAAACAGCCCGGCTTTTTTGCAACCGGCACTAAGTACCTGATTGAATGATTACAAAAGTTCAACAGCTGAGTCATAATTTTGGCACACTCCCACACACATGAACTCGCTCACTCACTTCCATCATCAACAGACGACGAAATAATTATTATCAGCTGCTTTTCCAAGGATGAATAATAATTATCCTTTTAATGTCTTTCAGCGAGTTTTCCCAGGAATGAGAGCTAGTGCAATCAAGTTTTTATATTATAAACCTACTATGTTCTGAATTTCGTGAGAATCGTTAGAGCCGTTTTCGAGATCCAGTGAAATACAAACATATAAACATCTAAACATCTAAACATATGAACAGAAATTGCCCGTTTAATTGACCGAGCGAAGTGAGGTCTAAGATTCAAGTCGACGGTTTGGCGTTTTCTCTTAGTGTTTGAATGTTTAAATGTTTATATGTTGCGAATTTACGGCGAAACGCGGTAATAGATTTTCATGAAATTTGACAGGTATGTTCCTTTTTAAATTGCACGTCGACGTATATACAAGGTTTTTGAAAATTTTGCATTTCAAGGATAATATAAAAGGAAAAAGGAGCCTCCTTCATACGCCAATATTAGAGTAAAAATCAGACTATAGAATTATTCATCATAAATCAGCTGACAAGTGATTACACAGATGTGTGGAGAAGCCAGTCTATTGCAGTATTTCCATAAGGTCTATAGTTTCAATCAGGTACTTGTGGATGAGAATACTGCGTGAGGTCTACTGTTCACAGAACTACTAGTATAACGTGGACCTCACTATAGGAGATAACCCGTGCGCCGATATTGTGGAAATATTGTGGGATAGTGAAACGCCATTGTCTTTCAAGGTGTAATTAATCAAGATTGAAAATAGCCCGGCTTTTTTGCAACCGGCACTAAGTACCTGATTGAATGATTACAAAAGTTCAACAGCTGAGTCATAATTTTGGCACAGTCCCACACACATGAACTCGCTCACTCACTTCCATCATCAACAGACGACGAAATAATTATTATCAGCTGCTTTTCCAAGGATGAATAATAATTATCCTTTTAATGTCTTTCAGCGAGTTTTCCCAGGAATGAGAGCTAGTGCAATCAAGTTTTTATATTATAAACCTACTATGTTCTGAATTTCGTGAGAATCGTTAGAGCCGTTTTCGAGATCCAGTGAAATACAAACATATAAACATCTAAACATCTAAACATATGAACAGAAATTGCCCGTTTAATTGACCGAGCGAAGTGAGGTCTAAGATTCAAGTCGACGGTTTGGCGTTTTCTCTTAGTGTTTGAATGTTTAAATGTTTATATGTTGCGAATTTACGGCGAAACGCGGTAATAGATTTTCATGAAATTTGACAGGTATGTCCTTTTAAATTGCACGTCGACGTATATACAAGGTTTTTGAAAATTTTGCATTTCAAGGATAATATAAAAGGAAAAAGGAGCCTCCTTCATACGCCAATATTAGAGTAAAAATCAGACTATAGAATTATTCATCATAAATCAGCTGACAAGTGATTACACAGATGTGTGGAGAAGCCAGTCTATTGCAGTATTTCCATAAGGTCTATAGTTTCAATCAGGTACTTGTGGATGAGAATACTGCGTGAGGTCTACTGTTCACAGAACTACTAGTATAACGTGGACCTCACTATAGGAGATAACCCGTGCGCCGATATTGTGGAAATATTGTGGGATAGTGAAACGCCATTGTCTTTCAAGGTGTAATTAATTATGATAGACACAGTGCCGATGTAGTATTATTAATGACTCAGCACTTCTGATCTGGGAACAGCTTCGACCTTGAACTTTGACCTTTGAATGACCTTGACCTTTTACCTTAAACGGCTTCATCTGTCGAATTGAGTCCACATCTATTGCTTCTCCCCTTCCACCATCCCTACAGATATAATACCCTGCTTCTTCTTCTTCTTCTTCTTCTTCTTCTTCTTCTTCTTCCGGGAGAGAGAGAGAGAGAGAGAGAGAGAGAGAGAGTGAGAGAGTAAGAGAGATTGATTATATGCCTTTATTAGGGCGGAGTTAGGACTCCTGGTAATCTCTGCCACACAATTAATGAGAGAGAAAAAAAGAGTGAAAGTAATTTATTGATTAATAGATTCATTGAGTGGTTGAGAGTTGGAGTGAGGAAGAGAGAGATAGTTGGAGTGTGGGGGAGAGAGAGTATGAAAAAGAGAGGGGGTGAGAAAGAGACTGTTGGAGAGTGAGAGAAAGTGATTGATTGAGAGCTGGTGAGTGAGGGAGGCAGAAAGAGAAAGAGAGTGATTTGGAGAGGGAAGAAGAGTGAGAGAGAGAGTCTGATAGTGAGAAAGTTTAAGTTAAGAAAGAGAGAGAGCTTAGTGTGAGGGGTTTGAAAGAGTGAAGAATATTGAGAGGGAGGGAGAATGAGAGAGTGTGTAAGATAAAGGATTCTGAGAAAGACAAGTTACTCTTGAAGTTTCATTAAAAGGAATTGAAAAGTGTATATTATTTTATTCTAATCCTCATGACTCTTCTATCTCTTCATATTCTTTCTTTCTCTCTCTTTCTTATTTTTATTCTTCATCTTATACCCTTTTTCAAGTTTAATTTCCTTTCTCCTCATTTATTCTAAGATATTGAACAGTCTGCATTTCACCCTCTCTAAACCCGGAAAAACCTCATCAATTATGATAATGCACCAACAGCTTACTCTTGAACGCTTTTGTATTTCTTCTTCTTCTACTTCCTTTTCCTCTTCTTCTTCTCCTTCTCCATAGAACCTTCTCATCATACCGCTACGTCTGATACGCTCTTGGACCTGATTGCTGTTTGTGATGAGCGGTCGGCTGTTGGCCATGGGCAGATCCCTTTCCCTGCACTGTCTGCTCATGATATGGTTTACCTTGTATATGGCTTAAAAAGTCCCAAACAGAAGCCAAAAATCATTGAATACAGAGATTACAAAAACATCAACTACCATGAGTTATTCAATGAGGGGATGACATTGAACTGGCAAACCATTTACGCAACTAATGATGTTAATTACATGGTGAATGAGTTGCATAATGGTGTATCCTATTTATTCAATAAGTATATTCCACTTGTGCAGCGCAGAGTGACAAGGGATCCTGCTCCATGGATTTCAAGAGAAATACGTCGGATGATGGCCGAGCGCGATCGGTGTAGTAGAGTTGCACGACGCACAAAGAGCTCTGTGGATTTCAATAGCTACAAGCGAATGAGAAATTTGTGCAAGCAGACCATCAGAAACGCCAAATCCAGATATTTCCAAAATCTGATCTCCTCTGCTGGTTCATCTGCTTGTAAGTGGTGTAGACTGAGGTCTGTTGGAGTTGGTGGAGAGGGGAGCGGGCCTGTTGTGTCTCACTCACTGGACGATCTCAACAACTTTTTTACTGACATACCTGTTGACTTGGATCGTGCCCATGACTACATCAACTCTTTGCCAGCTCAAGTAACTGGAGAGCCATTCTACTTTTCATGTGTCTCAGCAAGTGACGTTTTGGCCGCTATACTGAAAATAAAGAGCAATGCTATTGGGGCTGATGATCTACCATTGAAATTCATAAAAATTATGCTTCCCTGATACTTCCCTTCTTCACCCACATCATAAATACATCTCTCATGACTTCCGTTTTTCCTGAAAATTGGAAGTCATCTATAGTCATACCCTTAACAAACTCCCAACCCGTCCTCCCTTTCAGACTACAGACCCATCAGCTTACTATCTGTGCTCTCCAAAGTACTAGAGGTGATTGTCCACAAACAGATGAGTGAATTTATTTGCAGTAGGGGGCTTATTAGCGACTTCCAGTCAGGATTCAGGTCTGGTCACAGCACCAATTCTGCTCTTCTCAAGGTGGCTGATGACGTTCGCAGAGCAATGGATGGCAGGGAGCTCACACTCATTGTCCTTGTTGATTTCAGCAAGGCCTTTGACTGTGTGTTCCATCCCATCCTATTGTACAGACTGGAGGGTATGGGTTTCTCTCGTTCGACGGTGGCATGGGTGCGGTCCTACTTGCAGAATAGACGTCAGTGTGTGAAACTTGGGGGTTCCTCTTCGCGCTGGCGACCAGTGGGACGAGGTGTCCCTCAGGGTTCAATCTTGGGTCCTCTGCTATTCAGTGCATACATTGACAACTTGACTCATGTACTAATACTACAGAGCATCACTTGTATGCTGACGACTTGCAGCTGTATAAGCATTTCAAGCTTGGTGA
>NC_052511.1:48427970-48564130 GCF_014356525.2 Nilaparvata lugens | reverse complement strand
TCACCAAGCTTGAAATGCTTATACAGCTGCAAGTCGTCAGCATACAAGTGATGCTCTGTAGTATTAGTACATGAGTCAAGTTGTCAATGTATGCACTGAATAGCAGAGGACCCAAGATTGAACCCTGAGGGACACCTCGTCCCACTGGTCGCCAGCGCGAAGAGGAACCCCCAAGTTTCACACACTGACGTCTATTCTGCAAGTAGGACCGCACCCATGCCACCGTCGAACGAGAGAAACCCATACCCTCCAGTCTGTACAATAGGATGGGATGGAACACACAGTCAAAGGCCTTGCTGAAATCAACAAGGACAATGAGTGTGAGCTCCCTGCCATCCATTGCTCTGCGAACGTCATCAGCCACCTTGAGAAGAGCAGAATTGGTGCTGTGACCAGACCTGAATCCTGACTGGAAGTCGCTAATAAGCCCCCTACTGCAAATAAATTCACTCATCTGTTTGTGGACAATCACCTCTAGTACTTTGGAGAGCACAGATAGTAAGCTGATGGGTCTGTAGTCTGAAAGGGAGGACGGGTTGGGAGTTTGTTAAGGGTATGACTATAGATGACTTCCAATTTTCAGGAAAAACGGAAGTCATGAGAGATGTATTTATGATGTGGGTGAAGAAGGGAAGTATCAGGGAAGCATAATTTTTATGAATTTCAATGGTAGATCATCAGCCCCAATAGCATTGCTCTTTATTTTCAGTATAGCGGCCAAAACGTCACTTGCTGAGACACATGAAAAGTAGAATGGCTCTCCAGTTACTTGAGCTGGCAAAGAGTTGATGTAGTCATGGGCACGATCCAAGTCAACAGGTATGTCAGTAAAAAAGTTGTTGAGATCGTCCAGTGAGTGAGACACAACAGGCCCGCTCCCCTCTCCACCAACTCCAACAGACCTCAGTCTACACCACTTACAAGCAGATGAACCAGCAGAGGAGATCAGATTTTGGAAATATCTGGATTTGGCGTTTCTGATGGTCTGCTTGCACAAATTTCTCATTCGCTTGTAGCTATTGAAATCCACAGAGCTCTTTGTGCGTCGTGCAACTCTACTACACCGATCGCGCTCGGCCATCATCCGACGTATTTCTCTTGAAATCCATGGAGCAGGATCCCTTGTCACTCTGCGCTGCACAAGTGGAATATACTTATTGAATAAATAGGATACACCATTATGCAACTCATTCACCATGTAATTAACATCATTAGTTGCGTAAATGGTTTGCCAGTTCAATGTCATCCCCTCATTGAATAACTCATGGTAGTTGATGTTTTTGTAATCTCTGTATTCAATGATTTTTGGCTTCTGTTTGGGACTTTTTAAGCCATATACAAGGTAAACCATATCATGAGCAGAAAGTGCAGGGAAAGGGATCTGCCCATGGCCAACAGCCGACCGCTCATCACAAACAGCAATCAGGTCCAAGAGCGTATCAGACGTAGCGGTATGATGAGAAGGTTCTATGGAGAAGGAGAAGAAGAAGAGGAAAAGGAAGTAGAAGAAGAAGAAATACAAAAGCGTTCAAGAGTAAGCTGTTGGTGCATTATCATAATTGATGAGGTTTTTCCGGGTTTAGAGTGGGTGAAATGCAGACTGTTCAATATCTTAGAATAAATGAGGAGAAAGGAAATTAAACTTGAAAAAGGGTATAAGATGAAGAATAAAATAAGAAAGAGAGAGAAAGAAAGAATATGAAGAGATAGAAGAGTCATGAGGATTAGAATAAAATAATATACACTTTTCAATTCCTTTTAATGAAACTTCAAGAGTAACTTGTCTTTCTCAGAATCCTTTATCTTACACACTCTCTCATTCTCCCTCCCTCTCAATATTCTTCACTCTTTCAAACCCCTCACACTAAGCTCTCTCTCTTTCTTAACTTAAACTTTCTCACTATCAGACTCCCTCTCTCTCACTCTTCTTCCCTCTCCAAATCACTCTCTTTCTCTTTCTGCCTCCCTCACTCACCAGCTCTCAATCAATCACTTTCTCTCACTCTCCAACAGTCTCTTTCTCACCCCCTCTCTTTTTCATACTCTCTCTCCCCCACACTCCAACTCACTCCAACTCTCAACCACTCAATGAATCTATTAATCAATAAATTACTTTCACTCTTTTTTTCTCTCTCATTAATTGTGTGGCAGAGATTACCAGGAGTCCTAACTCCGCCCTAATAAAGGCATATAATCAATCTCTCTTACTCTCTCACTCTCTCTCTCTCTCTCTCTCTCTCTCTCTCCCGGAAGAAGAAGAAGAAGAAGAAGAAGAAGAAGAAAAAAAAAGAAGAAGCAGGGTATTATATCTGTAGGGATGGTGGAAGGGGAGAAGCAATAGATGTGGACTCAATTCGACAGATGAAGCCGTTTAAGGTAAAAGGTCAAGGTCATTGAAAGGTCAAAGTTCAAGGTCGAAGCTGTTCCCAGATCAGAAGTGCTGAGTCATTAATAATACTACATCGGCACTGTGTCTATCATAATTAATTACACCTTGAAAGACAATGGCGTTTCACTATCCCACAAATTTCCACAATCTGATCTCCTCTGCTGGTTCATCTGCTTGTAAGTGTGTAGACTGAGGTCTGTTGGAGTTGGTGGAGAGGGGAGCGGGCCTGTTGTGTCTCACTCACTGGACGATCTCAACAACTTTTTTACTGACATACCTGTTGACTTGGATCGTGCCCATGACTACATCAACTCTTTGCCAGCTCAAGTAACTGGAGAGCCATTCTACTTTTCATGTGTCTCAGCAAGTGACGTTTTGGCCGCTATACTGAAAATAAAGAGCAATGCTATTGGGGCTGATGATCTACCATTGAAATCATAAAAATTATGCTTCCCTGATACTTCCCTTCTTCACCCACATCATAAATACATCTCTCATGACTTCCGTTTTTCCTGAAAATTGGAAGTCATCTATAGTCATACCCTTAACAAAACTCCCAACCGTCCTCCCTTCAGACTACAGACCCATCAGCTTACTATCTGTGCTCTCCAAAGTACTAGAGGTGATTGTCCACAAACAGATGAGTGAATTTATTGCAGTAGGGGGCTTATTAGCGACTTCCAGTCAGGATTCAGGTCTGGTCACAGCACCAATTCTGCTCTTCTCAAGGTGGCTGATGACGTTCGCAGAGCAATGGATGGCAGGGAGCTCACACTCATTGTCCTTGTTGATTTCAGCAAGGCCTTTGACTGTGTGTTCCATCCCATCCTATTGTACAGACTGGAGGGTATGGGTTTCTCTCGTTCGACGGTGGCATGGGTGCGGTCCTACTTGCAGAATAGACGTCAGTGTGTGAAACTTGGGGGTCCTCTTCGCGCTGGCGACCAGTGGGACGAGGTGTCCCTCAGGGTTCAATCTTGGGTCCTCTGCTATTCAGTGCATACATTGACAACTTGACTCATGTACTAATACTACAGAGCATCACTTGTATGCTGACGACTTGCAGCTGTATAAGCATTTCAAGCTTGGTGATGCGGCGACAGCTGTGAGTGACATGAACCATGACCTTGCCCGTGTGATCACCTGGACGGAGAATAATGGTTTAAAAATTAATGAGAGCAAATCGCAGGTCATGGTTGTAGGTCACTCAAGACTCTTGACTAGACTAAGCCTTAATGACTTACCCCGCATAAGAATAAACAATGTTCAACTTGACTACGCACCAGGGTGAAGAATCTTGGTTTGACTTTTACAAATACTCTCGACTGGACAGACCATGTAAACTCGACCAGTAACAAAGTTGTAGCTGGGATTAACTCTTTGAAAAGGATTGGACACCTTTTACCTTTTCCTACTAAAATCATGTTAGTTAAAACATTGATATTCCCCTTTTTTTTCTACTGTGACTTAGTGACTATGGACATGACTGTTCAACTTACTCAGAGATTGCAGCGCGCTCAGAATTACTGTGTGCGCTTCATCTTTGGTTTACGACGTGACGAACATATTACTCAATACTTTGGACAGCTCAAACTTTTAAGACTGCACGAATACAGGAGTCTCCATGCACTCATGTTCCTCTTCAAACTCTTGAAATCTCGGTCTCCCAATTACTTGGCAGCAGGGTTTCGCTTCATGGGTGATGTTGGCAGGGGTGGGACGCGTCATGGAGCTTGCTCATTGTCCGTTCCAATTCACAGAACTGAGCTATATAATAAGTCATTCCATGTTAGTGCGATTAGATTATGGAATTCACTGCCAGCTCATATTAGGCTGCTTGACAGTCAACGCCGGTTCAGTGCGGCTGTCGTGGCGTGGATCAGGGAGGGAGGGCTTAACTAGGCGGTTTTACTCTATGTTCTTTAGAGGTGTGAGTGTAAGTGTGATTGTGTGGGTGTGTGTGTGTGTGTGTGTGTGAATGTTTGTGTGAGTGAGATTTATTCACTATTAAGATTTCTTGCTTTAGTTTCCTCTTTTTTTCCTCAAATCAAGAGGAAAAAAAAAGAGGACAACTAAAAGCAAGAAATCTTAATAGTGAATAACTCTCATCACACAAAACATTCACACACACCACACAACACACCCACACAATCACACTTACACTCACACCTCTAAAGAACATAGAGTAAAACCGCCTAGTTAAGCCCTCCCCCCTGATCCACGCCACGACAGCCGCACTGAACCGGCGTGACTGTCAAGCAGCCAATGAGCTGGCAGTGAATTCCATAATCTAATCGCACTAACATGGAATGACTTATTATATAGCTCAGTTCTGTGAATTGGAACGGACAATGAGCAAGCTCCATGACGCGTCCCACCCCTGCCAACATCACACATGAAGCGAAACCCTGCTGCCAAGTAATTGGGAGACCGAGATTTCAAGAGTTTGAAGAGGAACATGAGTGCATGGAGACTCCTGTATTCGTGCAGTCTTAAAAGTTTGAGCTGTCCAAAGTATTGAGTAATATGTTCGTCACGTCGTAAACCAAAGATGAAGCGCACACAGTAATTCTGAGCGCGCTGCAATCTCTGAGTAAGTTGAACAGTCATGTCCATAGTCACTAAGTCACAGTAGAAAAAAAGGGGAATATCAATGTTTTAACTAACATGATTTAGTAGGAAAAGGTAAAAGGTGTCCAATCCTTTTCAAAGAGTTAATCCCAGCTACAACTTGTTACTGGTCGAGTTTACATGGTCTGTCCAGTCGAGAGTATTTGTAAAAGTCAAACCAAGATTCTTCAACCTGGTGCTGTAGTCAAGTTGAACATTGTTATTCTTATGCGGGGTAAGTCATTAAGGCTTAGTCTAGTCAAGAGTCTTGAGTGACCTACAACCATGACCTGCGATTTGCTCTCATTAATTTTTAAACCATTATTCTTCCGTCCAGGTGATCACACGGGCAAGGTCATGGTTCATGTCACTCCAGCTGTCGCCGCATCACCAAGCTTGAAATGCTTATACAGCTGCAAGTCGTCAGCATACAAGTGATGCTCTGTAGTATTAGTACATGAGTCAAGTTGTCAATGTATGCACTGAATAGCAGAGGACCCAAGATTGAACCCTGAGGGACACCTCGTCCCACTGGTCGCCAGCGCGAAGAGGAACCCCCAAGTTTCACACACTGACGTCTATTCTGCAAGTAGGACCGCACCCATGCCACCGTCGAACGAGAGAAACCCATACCCTCCAGTCTGTACAATAGGATGGGATGGAACACACAGTCAAAGGCCTTGCTGAAATCAACAAGGACAATGAGTGTGAGCTCCCTGCCATCCATTGCTCTGCGAACGTCATCAGCCACCTTGAGAAGAGCAGAATTGGTGCTGTGACCAGACCTGAATCCTGACTGGAAGTCGCTAATAAGCCCCCTACTGCAAATAAATTCACTCATCTGTTTGTGGACAATCACCTCTAGTACTTTGGAGAGCACAGATAGTAAGCTGATGGGTCTGTAGTCTGAAAGGGAGGGACGGGTTGGGAGTTTGTTAAGGGTATGACTATAGATGACTTCCAATTTTCAGGAAAAACGGAAGTCATGAGAGATGTATTTATGATGTGGGTGAAGAAGGGAAGTATCAGGGAAGCATAATTTTTATGAATTTCAATGGTAGATCATCAGCCCCAATAGCATTGCTCTTTATTTTCAGTATAGCGGCCAAAACGTCACTTGCTGAGACACATGAAAAGTAGAATGGCTCTCCAGTTACTTGAGCTGGCAAAGAGTTGATGTAGTCATGGGCACGATCCAAGTCAACAGGTATGTCAGTAAAAAAGTTGTTGAGATCGTCCAGTGAGTGAGACACAACAGGCCCGCTCCCTCTCCACCAACTCCAACAGACCTCAGTCTACACCACTTACAAGCAGATGAACCAGCAGAGGAGATCAGATTTTGGAAATATCTGGATTTGGCGTTTCTGATGGTCTGCTTGCACAAATTTCTCATTCGCTTGTAGCTATTGAAATCCACAGAGCTCTTTGTGCGTCGTGCAACTCTACTACACCGATCGCGCTCGGCCATCATCCGACGTATTTCTCTTGAAATCCATGGAGCAGGATCCCTTGTCACTCTGCGCTGCACAAGTGGAATATACTTATTGAATAAATAGGATACACCATTATGCAACTCATTCACCATGTAATTAACATCATTAGTTGCGTAAATGGTTTGCCAGTTCAATGTCATCCCCTCATTGAATAACTCATGGTAGTTGATGTTTTTGTAATCTCTGTATTCAATGATTTTTGGCTTCTGTTTGGGACTTTTTAAGCCATATACAAGGTAAACCATATCATGAGCAGACAGTGCAGGGAAAGGGATCTGCCCATGGCCAACAGCCGACCGCTCATCACAAACAGCAATCAGGTCCAAGAGCGTATCAGACGTAGCGGTATGATGAGAAGGTTCTATGGAGAAGGAGAAGAAGAAGAGGAAAAGGAAGTAGAAGAAGAAGAAATACAAAAGCGTTCAAGAGTAAGCTGTTGGTGCATTATCATAATTGATGAGGTTTTTCCGGGTTTAGAGAGGGTGAAATGCAGACTGTTCAATTCGATCTTAGAATAAATGAGGAGAAAGGAAATTAAACTTGAAAAAGGGTATAAGATGAAGAATAAAATAAGAAAGAGAGAGAAAGAAAGAATATGAAGAGATAGAAGAGTCATGAGGATTAGAATAAAAAAATATACACTTTTCAATTCTTTTAATGAAACTTCAAGAGTAACTTGTCTTTCTCAGAATCCTTTATCTTACAACACTCTCTCATTCTCCCTCCCTCTCAATATTCTTCACTCTTTCAAACCCCTCACACTAAGTCTCTCTCTTTTTAACTTAAACTTTCTCACTATCAGACTCTCTCTCTCACTCTTCTTCCCTCTCCAAATCACTCTCTTTCTCTTACTGACTCCCTCACTCACCAGCTCTCAATCAATCACTTTCTCTCACTCTCTAACACTCTCTTTCTCACCCCCTCTCTTTTTCATACTCTCTCTCCCCCACACTCCAACACTCTATCTCTCTCTTCCTCACTCTAACTCTCAACCACTCAATGAATCTATTAATCAATCAATCACTTTCACTCTTTTTTTTCTCTCTCTCTCTCATTAATTGTGTGGCAGAGAGGACCAGGAGTCCTAACTCCGCCCTAATAAAGACATATAATCAATCTCTCTTACTCTCTCACTCTCTCTCTCTCTCTCTCTCTCTCTCTCTCCGGAAGAAGAAGAAGAGAAGAAGAAAAGAAGAAGAAGAAGAAAAAAAAAGAAGAAGCAGGGTATTATATCTGTAGGGATGGTGGAAGGGGAGAAGCAATAGATGGGACTCAATTCGACAGATGAAGCCGTTTAAGGTAAAAGGTCAAGGTCATTCAAAGGTCAAAGTTCAAGGTCGAAGCTGTTCCCAGATCAGAAGTGCTGAGTCATTAATAATACTACATCGGCACTGTGTCTATCATTATTAATCACACCTTGAAAGACAATGGCGTTTCACTATCCCACAATATTTCCATAATATCGGCGCACGGGTTAACTCCTATAGTGAGGTCCACGTTATACTAGTAGTTCTGTGAACAGTAGACCTCACGCAGTATTCTCATCCACAAGTACCTGATTGAAACTATAGACCTTATGGAAATACTGCAATAGACTGGCTTCTCCACACATCTGTGTAATCACTTGTCAGCTGATTTATGATGAATAATTCTATAGTCTGATTTTTACTCTAATATTGGCGTATGAAGGAGGCTCCTTTTTCCTTTTATATTATCCTTGAAATGCAAAATTTCCAAAAACCTTGTATATACGTCGACGTGCAATTTAAATAGGAAAATACCTGTCAAATTTCATGAAAATCTATTACCGCGTTTCGCCGTAAATCGCAACATATAAACATTTAAACATTCAAACACTAAGAGAAAACGCCAAACCGTCGACTTGAATCTTAGACCTCACTTCGCTCGGTCAATTAAACGGGCAATTTCTGTTCATATGTTTAGATGTTTAGATGTTTATATGTTTGTATTTCACTGGATCTCGAAAACGGCTCTAACGATTCTCACGAAATTCAGAACATAGTAGGTTATAATATAAAAACTTGATTGCACTAGCTCTCATTCCTGGGAAAACTCGCTGAAAGACATTAAAAGGATAATTATTATTCATCCTTGGAAAAGCAGCTGATAATAATTATTTCGTCGTCTGTTGATGATGGAAGTGAGTGAGCGAGTTCATGTGTGTGGGGAGTGTGCCAAAATTATGACTCAGCTGTTGAACTTTTGTAATCATTCAATCAGGTACTTAGTGCCGGTTGCAAAAAAGCCGGGCTATTTCAATCTTGATTAATTCCAGAACATCCATCTTTTTTGAAATGGTCTTCTCTGATTGTTTCATGTGAAATTAATTATGATTAAAATTTAACCGGCTTTTGTGCAACCGGGTCTTAGTGAGGGAATTTTTGGATTTCTTGGGAATTAATCTCAATTCACTGTGATTAGATAGAACATTTCTATATAAATCATAAATGTTATAATAATTTCTTCTTTCGTAATACATTTTCATGCTTTTGTATTCCAGAGCGAAGCTCGTCACCGATATTAGTATTAAATAACACTGATATAGATAAATAATCTATTGAAACTGGTTTAAATGAAGAAATAACGTATAGAACTGACTTCCGGAAAGATACACGTTATTTGACACTATCGAAAACATGAAAATATTCCAAATAATAATTTAACAAAATTTTGTTCTTTAGGATGATTTAGAACAAATGTAGTGTTACTGACAACATCAACGTCTCTGTGCCGGTTGCACAAAAGACGGTTAAATTCTAATCGTGTTTAATTCCACGAGAGCCAAACAGAAACAGAACCGTCTTTTAAAAAACATCTTCTCTGATTGGTTCTCATAAAATTAATCATGGTTAAAATTAACCGGATATTGTGCATCCGCCGGCCTTATTCTTTCAATATTGTTCTTCCTCTACCTCAATAATACTTGATGTTAGGAGGTTTTTCAAGTTTCAAGCATGATAAATAATGAAGAGAATAGAATGACTGCCTTTATTTTTGACCTAGGAGGGCGAAGTTCGGGTGCAGTCGGCCCTCTCTTAGAAGAAGAATAAGAATAAGAAGAAGACAGGAGAAGAAGAAGAAGAAGAAGAAGAGAGAAAGAAGAAGAGAAGAAGAAGAAGAAGAACCCTCGAACAGTATTGGAATAAAACAATGTAGGACCACCAGAATCACTGTCTTTTCAAACCGCCATGAATTTTCATCTCTACATCCAGATTCCCCAAAATGCAGCCACAAAACGGTCCCAAACGAACCTTTTGTCTCACTGGCAACCTAAATTTTCCGAAGCTTTCCCAGCTACAAGTTTTCCCCCGAGAAAGCTCCACTGGAAGAACAATGCACGCAAATTTCCCGGTTCGAAATAGCTGCTTCTCACAATAAGCTGCAACGTTTATCAGACGAATGATGGTATGTATCAGACGAGAAGGTTTATATGAAGAAGATATGCATATGTTGAGAAGATACATGGAGAGTAATAATTATGAAGTCATTTGATACATTTGGAT
The DNA here is from genome assembly GCF_014356525.2 of Nilaparvata lugens. Taxonomy (NCBI): domain Eukaryota; kingdom Metazoa; phylum Arthropoda; class Insecta; order Hemiptera; family Delphacidae; genus Nilaparvata; species Nilaparvata lugens. The sequence continues at coordinate 48,554,114 of NC_052511.1, read as the reverse complement.
ACACAGTATCTATATAGATATATTATTATATAATATATATATATATATATTATATATATATATATATATATATATACTAGCCGTCAGGTCGCTTCGCTCGCCATATCCGTCTAGCAAGGGGGCTCCGCCCTCTGGACCCCCGACTGTATCGTTCAAAAATGAGATCAGCGGGCTTGCTTCGCTCGCCTGCATGTAGACCTCAGCGGAACCTCTGTACCGAATTTGAACGTATTATGTCAATTTGATCTCGAAATAACCTGTTACTATAACGGCGTATCTTTGGCGAACAAAATTCTTCCACCGCAGCTAAACCTGTGTATACTGAATTTTTTTTTCTAATATATTTCCATCAATTATTGAAAAAGGTGAGGAAACGCAGAAAAGCTGAGAAAACGCTAATTTTGGCTAACTGGATAAATTGGTATTTAGGAGGTCCTGGATAAATGCATTTCAATCTTCAACTTGGTGCCAACCTAATAAAGTCAACTCAACTTAATGCCAACCTGACAAAATTTTTAATTCAGTTACCAGACCTAAAAGAACTTTAAACCCTTAAAACCACCTTAGAGTTAAATTATCGCCAAAAGATTTCTTAGTGCGCCTCTAAAGGGCCAACTGAACATACCTACAAATTTGAACGTTTTGGTCCGGTATTAAACCTAAACGGTATATATATATATATATATATATATATATATATTATATATATATATATATATATATATATATATATAAAGCGAAATATGGCACTCACTGACTGACTCACTCACTCGCAGAACTAAAAATCTACCGGACCAAAAACGTTAAATTTGGTAGGTATCAGTTGGCCCTTTAGAGGCGCACTAAGAAATCTTTTGGCGATATTTTAACTCTAAGGGGGGTTTTAAGGGTTTAAAGTTCTTTCAGTTTTGGTAACTAAATTAAAAATTAGTTATTTATATAAAAGCGAAATGGCACTCACTGACTGATTGACTGACTGACTCACTCACTCGCAGAACTAAAAATCTACCGGACCAAAAACGTTCAAATTTGATAGGTAGTTCAGTTGGCCCTTTAGAGGCGCACTAAGAACGGATTTGGAAAAATTTCCAAAGATACGCCCAAAATTTGCGTTTTTCCAGCGTTTTTTTAGCGTTTCCTCAGCTTTATTGAGAACAAATGAACAGAAAATGTTCTCTGATGGGTTGATTGGATTGGCGTATCGACGGCAGCCAGACCTGATAGCAGCGCTCACACTCACATTCCGGGACGACACGTCACGGTACGATAGGACAGAAAGCTCTATGTTTATTTAGGATTTTCTCTAGACATTTTAAATTGATAAATTATTTATTAATTTTTAAGAAAACATAACAACAGGTCAATGTAATCATAGAGAAACAATAGCGTAAGTAGATATCCCATGGTATAGGGCGTTTATGTCGCAACTTTTACTGTTATCTCAAGCCGATAGTCCACGTAGTTCTTTCTTGTGAAGCTTTATGACGGTGTAATCTCTCATATTGTGCCGTTCATACACTCTTACCCGGTCAAAACAGTAAAAATCGACAATAATCGACAGTAATCGGCTTGAGATAACAGTAAAGTTGCGACAAAACGCTCTATACCATGGGATATCCACTTACGCTATTGTTTCTCTATGATGTAACTTACTGAGCTCGAGGTCTACTGTTCACAGAACTACTAGTATCTTTGATGTATCTCAAATATTGGTCCTTCATACTATGCATGTACTCTAATCGAACGTTATATCACGGACAGAGAGAGAGACAGATAGATGGGCTACCTTTATTTAACCTGGAGGGCGAAGTTATGGCGCAGCCGGCCCTCTCTCCCACTTAACCTCAGATGACAGAGAGAGAGATTGATTGATTGATTGATTGATTATTTATTTATGTAGATTACAATATATACTGGCTTATACACTTATATACAATAGCTTACATTACAGCAAAATTATAGATGAATTACATATATAGACTAAGAAAATAACTATTGAACTGTATATGATATGAAAAGTAATTCGTAATATAATAACTATAGATAATTATATTGTAATGCATCTACATAAATTGGCGGAGCTTTGGACATATCAATGTCCATTCTTCGGAAAGAATATTAAAAATATCCTCCCCACTAACTCTCTACCAAACAGAGATAGAGAGAGATGGAATTATGAGGTGAAACCCACAGATAAATCAACAAAAGATGACACGTAAATACATAGTGATGATACACAAATAAGATGCAAGAGAAGACAAACAAAGATAGCAATATACATAGAGTTCCCTTGGGACCTGTGATACCCAGAATATGCAAAACAGTCCCTCATGGATGGAGTCTGCAATGAGACTCCATGACTGAACAAATTATCCCGTTCAAACGCTATTGTAAGGTCCACGTTATAACGGCAGTGAAGAAAGATGGGAAACATCGTTGCCGATTCTCTGCCTTGCCACTGCCTTCTATGGAGGATAGCTGATACCGGTTAGGGTTAGAGGTTACCTCATAGGTTAGAGAATATTCATAGAAGAGAAGACGCCGTTTGTCCTCAAATGAGTACGTTTTTCATATAACGGAAAAATTAATAAAATGAGCTCAATATGCAGTCAAATGATGAAAAAAGACATAGAAAATGGATAAATATGGAAATATCCACAATTTAGTTGAAGAATAAGGACTTACCAGCAATGTTTATGTTTTCATATGCCCAAATATAACGGAAAAAGTAATAAAAATGAACTTAATATGCAGTCAAATGATGAAAAAAGACATAGAAAATGGATAAATATGGAAATATCCACAATTGGTTGAAGAATAAGGACTTACCAGCAATGTTTATGTTTTCATATGCCCAAATATAACGGAAAAAGTAATAAAAATGAACTTATATGCAGTCAAATTATGAAAAACGACATAGAAAATGGATAAATATGGAAATATCCACAATTAGTTGAAGAATAAGGACTTACCAGCAATTTTTATGTTTTCATATGCCCAAATATAACGGAAAAAGTAATTAATATGAACTTAATATGCAGTCAAATTATGTAAAAATACATAGAAAATGGATGATATGGAAATATCCACAATTTAGTTGAAAAATAGACTTACCAGCAATGTTTATGGGTTGATCCATTTCATGTGACCTTTCAAGAAAATTCGTAATATCAACTATAAGATGTAATATCAACTGTTTATCTCTGTTTAGGATGATCAATTGCATTTTATTCGTCAGAGGATATAATTTTCAATGATATGATCATAAATTTTCATAATTAAGAATGAATATTTTGTTGATTCATTATATTTCTACATTGCTACAAAACTAGCTGGCAACGTTGCGGAGGTGGAAAGGATAGCGCTATCAGTTTGTCGAATGATAGACAAGGATAGCAACAGTTAAATAAATACTGCTATTATAACGTGACCTCACTACACATATGAAACTTATCTGCAAGTGATGACGATTTTGGTAAGGGAGGCATTGAATGTTCAGAGTTCTTGGTGAAGACGGCGGTGGGGCAAAGAAAGGAGAAATAGAGAGAAGTAGGAAAAGAATGGAGAAGTAGGGAGAAGTAGGGAGAAGAATAGTGGAGAAGGGAGGAGTAGAAAAAGAAGTGAAAAGTATGTAGGTGGAGAGGGGTAAGAGGTGGAGTATCAGAATAGAGAGAGAGGAGTCTAGTGTAGGGATATAATCACACACGAGGGAGAGCAAAGTATTCTTGACATCTATATGCATTTGCACGTATGAACTTGTTTAATCAACTTAATTAGCTGGACCATTTGAGTTGCCTTGGATACTATTAAACAAGATTAATAGATCAAGGTCAACTCTGAATATACCTTGATAATATGCTCGTCCTTGACCTAATCTAGTATTTTTTCAAAGTATCTTGATGATAACGAGTTGAGTTACAAAACTCAGGATAAATTAAACTAGTAGTTCCGTGAAAAGTAGACCTCACGCAGTTTTCTCATCCACAAGATGTCACCTCTTAAAAACAGTTATTTGTTTTCTCCAAGATCAAAAAATTACATATGTTAATAAGAGAAAAATTCAGGTTTGATTTTGTATCCCATATGATGATTTATCCAGTTTCATGATAATCTTTCCATCTGATGAAAATATTTCTCAACTATTTTAAATTAATTTCTTCAATCAAGAATATTATAATTTCTTCAGCATTATCTGTTCATTTAATCATTTTGTATTTTATTTTCAATCACCTATTAAATTGTTTTTCGAATGTGAGGGTATTGATACTGAAGGGCACGCTTCATAAAAAATATTGAAACCCTATAGAAATAGACACGGCCAGACATCTGTGCAATGCAATCAATGAATAATCCACTTGTCAGCTGATTGATTATGAATAGTTCTATAGTCTGATTGATCCTATCTTCAAAGTACATGATACCTATATTTATTATAGTGATATCAGAGTATGGAGGAATTCCTTCTCTTTTATATCATCCTTCGAATGCAAAATTTCAAAAAACCTTGTGTATACACGACGATCAGTTGGAAAATGAATATTCCTGCCCAATTTCGTCGAATTCTATCAACGCGTTTGGCCGTAATCGCGTTACATACAGACAGACAAAAGCAAATCGAGTGAAACATAGACCTCACTACGTTCGGTCAACAAGGTTGAAAGACCAAGGTCGAATCTGATATACCTTGATAATATGTTTGACCTTGACCTAATCTAGTATTTTTTAAAGTATCTTGATGATATATGCGAGTTGAGTTGCAAAATTCAGGATAAATTAAACAAGGTTGATAGTAAGGTCAAATCTGAATATACCTTGATGATAATGTTTGACCTCGACCAAATCTAGTATTTTTTTCAAAGTATCTTGAAGATATATGAGTTGAGTAACAAATTCAGGATAATTAAACAAGGTCGATATATGAAGATCAAGTCTCAATATACCTTGATAATATCTTTGGATAATCTAGTTATTTATTATGGATCTTGATGCTAAACCAGTTAAGTTTTAAATTTTAGGAGAAGATCGTTTGGGGCAAAGCATGTTGCTTTCTCTTAAACTATAACTTCTTAAAGACTAAAAGACTATAGCTATAAATACTATAGCTACTTGATTTAGTGCATAAATTGAAATGGACATAACCTACATAAAATTTGATAATTTAAGACAAATGAGGAAATTGAAGAAGTTTTGGGCAATAGCCTGTTTTTTCTTTTCCGACTAGTTGTATTGTTTACTCTATGCATAAATAAATAAAGGGACTAAAACTTATAGCTTCATGATTTGAGATTGTATTAATATAGTAGCAAGTAACCCGTGCTCCGCGAAGGTCTATTTTAAAACTTGACCCACTGAAATCTTGAAGAATTTGAAATATGCCTATAACCATCCTCGGTAAATTAAGAATCTATATGTAAAGTTTCAAGTCAATCAGTCCAGTAGTTCAGACGTGATGATGCGACATTCGTGAATTTCCTATCCTTTCGTGTAAAAGCCCATTAATTTCTTCTATTATATTATAGACAAACAGGTAACCCATGTTCTGCAACGGTTTATTTTAAAACTAGACCAACTGGAAACTTGACGTAATGAAATCTTGAAGAATTGAAAATAGGCCTATAACCATCCTCGGGTTAATTAAGAATCTATATGCAAAATTTCAAGTGAATCAGTTGAGTAGTTGAGACGTGATGCTGCGTCATTCGTGAATTTCCTATTCAATGCAGAATAATTCATTAATTAACAAATATTCATCTTATAATTATGGAATTATTGAAAATTTAATTTCTAGCTTAATAAAATATAATTGATTATTTTAAATGAGAATGAATAGTTGATATTACATCGATAAACCTGTATCAGCTATCGTCTGTAGAAGGCATTGACAAGACAGAGGATCGGCAACGTTGATCTCCTATCTTCTCCACTGCAATTATAACGTGGACCTCACCATAGTTAATCAGTTGAGTAGTTGAGACGTGAAGATGCGTCATTCGTGAATTTCTTATCCCCTAAGTGTATAAACCAATTCTTCCCTTATATATTCATAGAGAAACAATAGCGTGAGTAGATATTCCATGGTATAGGGCGTTTAGTCGCAGCTTTTACTGTTATCTCAAGCCGATTACTGTTGATTATTGTCGATTTCTACTGTTTGTTGGGTGAGAGTGTATGAACGGCACAATATGAGAGACTATCAGTGTCACATAGCTTCACGGAAAAAAACTACATGAACTATCGGCTTGAGATAAGAGTAAAAGTTGCGACATAAACGCCCTATAGCATGGGATATCTACTTATGCTATTGTTTCTCTATGGTATATTATAGAAGATATAGATAACAACAGTTTAAAGCGAATTTTACTCCTGAAAGTGCTGTATATACCAACTAAAAACTAAAATATCATAATATTTTCTCAAATTCTGAAAACTTCCAAAAGCAAGATATAAACATCTGTCCAAACTTTTAGCTTCCAGCTTTGCTCACAGAAACAGTGCTATCATTTATTCATACAGGGTGCCCCCAAAGTATCGAGTAATACAACTCATCGACCGAAATGAGATCTGACAAGTGGAGGAGGAGCAGGGGGAGAGGAGGTGGAGGAGGAGAGTATGCGGATGATGATGAGGAGGAGGAGGTGAAGGAGGGGGGGGAGGAGGAGGTTGTGGTGGATATTACAAATTGCTTTTTCATATCATATACAGTTCAATAATTATTTTCTTAGTCTATATTATGTAAATTCATCTATAATTTTACTGTATTGTAAGCTATTGTAAATAAGTGTATAAGCCAGTATATATTGTAATCTACATAAATAAAGTACTCAATCAATCAATTAATCGATTTTTTTTCCTCAGTTCCCTCATCCTTCTTCGGTTTTCTTTAATATTATTATACGTCATCAATCATGAAGTGGAAGGCAGAGACACCAGAGATAACTGAACAGCAAGTAAATGTTCTTAATAAAAAGCTGAGAAAATCGGGCTCCAAATCTCTTTTGAATACACATCGTATAGTAAAACTGCTCCAGAATTTTTAAACACGGACTATGCTCGAATAAGGGTAACCGTCCACTGGAACCGTTTTCGTCCGAACTAGCATCGGCCGAAAACTACCGAACTCGTCCGAACGATCCCCCAACAAAGAAAGGAATAGATGCTCGTACATTGCAACAGGTTCATACGGCCGTCTCCGGCCGATCAATTTTTCGATCCGATTTGAATGGGATTTTCCGGCCGTAGTCGAGCTGAGACAACATCATCCTAACCTCAAAATTGTTTCACAGTCTTGTCTGCATTTGTTTTTTGAACTTGCTCTGTTTTATAAAGTTTCAACTATGGACAATGAAAAGTTGATAAGTTTGGTTCAAGAGCATGTTCCATTGTGGGATATGCGAGACAAAAGATATCATCGTCGTGATGTTCAAAGGAATATGTAGACAAAGATTGCTGAGAACAAATAGGATCTGAAAGAAAGATTATTGTAATGAATAACTAATTCAGTGGATATTTGTTTATTCAATTTTCAAAACCTCAATATAATCATTGTTTATGAAAAATGTTGGTGGCTATGATAGTAGTTAATTCAATAATTGGCAACTTGACTGACGTAAACGGTTCCAATGGACGACCATATTCGGCCGAATTAACAGCCGGCAGATTCGTCCGATCCAACGGCCGAATATGGTCGTCCATTGGTACGTCAGTCAAGTTGCCAAATATTGAATTAACTACTATCATAGCCACCAAAATGTTTCGTAAACAATGATTATATTGAGATATTGAAAATTTAAAAAACAAATATATCTACTAAATTAGTTATTCATTATTGAGCAATCTTTGTTCACAGATTCCTTTGAACATCATAAAGATGATATTTTTTGTCTCGCATATCCCACAATGAAACATGCTCTTGAACCAAACTTATCAACTTTTCATTGTCCATAATTACAACTTTATTAAACAGAACAACTTCAAGAAACAAGACTATGAAACAATTTTAGGATAGGAACACTTTGTTGTCTCAGCTCGACTAGTCAGTTCGGCCGGACAGAGCCGGAGAATCCCATTCAACTCGGATCGAAAAATTGATTGGCCGGAGACGGCCGTATGAACTTGTTGCAATGGACGAGCATCTATTCCTTTCTTTGTTGGGGGATCGTTCGGCTGCGTTCGGTAGTTTCCGGCCAATGCTAGTTCGGACGAAAACAGTTTTAGGGACGGCCCACCTAAAACGGACTAAAAGCTTCAAGTATTTGGGAGAGATCGTTTCCGACAATTATTTATTTGAGAAAAACCAGCTAGTGAACAAAATAAGGCTCAACTCACACTTACGCGACTCAGGTCGAGAAGAGACTCGACTGTAGTCGAGAGCATGTGTTTCCAAATGGTGACACTCAGACCAGTCGATTCTAGTCTCTGTGACATCACCATTTGAAAACACATGCTCTCGACTAGAGTCGAGTCTCTTCTCGACCTGAGTCGCATAAGTGTGAGTTGAGCCTGAGAATCTATATGCAAAGTTTCTCTATGGTATATTATAGAAGATATAGATAACAACAGTTTAAAGCGAATTTTACTCCTGAAAGTGCTGTATATACCAACTAAAAACTAAAATATCATAATATTTTCTCAAATTCTGAAAACTTCCAAAAGCAAGATATAAACATCTGTCCAAACTTTTAGCTTCCAGCTTTGCTCACAGAAACAGTGCTATCATTTATTCATACAGGGTGCCCCCAAAGTATCGAGTAATACAACTCATCGACCGAAATGAGATCTGACAAGTGGAGGAGGAGCAGGGGGAGAGGAGGTGGAGGAGGAGAGTATGCGGATGATGATGAGGAGGAGGAGGTGAAGGAGGGGGGGGAGGAGGAGGTTGTGGTGGAGGAGGAGGAGGAGGAGAACGGAAAGCTGTCAACATGTCTCCCTGAGAAAACGGATTTCATGAGAAATGGCCGTGGAAAGCTACCCCTATTTCTCCCCCTGAATTCTATTGGGAGTTAACAGATTGAAACTACTTTCCCCTCAAACAACCCTTGAAATATTTACCCCCACTCTGCGCCATCTACCGGCAAGTAGGGGAAATATGACGTTATCATAAGTGGATGTGAGCAGAACTCGAATGCAAGCAAATGGCCCATATAGCTTACCGCTACGATTGAATTGTCGTTACTGTTCTGAGATGTTCCATTTGTGTTTTATCTTGTATTTCCCTATCTAAGACTCTCATATTATCTATTCTAGTGACTCCCCTGGGTTGGAGAACTCGCTCAAGAACTGTTGTATTGCAATCTTTGAAACCCGCAACTATTTATTATACAGAGTGATGAAAATCATGGCAACAGCTACAATTTCTCTAACAAGAATAATTGATAGTAGGTTTAATATACAGAGTTCTGTAACAATAATAATTTGACATTTTGAGGATGTCAGTTTTAGATGGGGATGTCATTTGAAAGGAAAAAATACTCTTCAAATAGTTATTTGTGCAACTAGTGCGCAAAGTGACAGTTTGCTGCACCGAAAGAAACGTTTACGCCCGAGCCGTAGGCAGGGCAATAACGCTGGAGACACACGAGGTCTGCTATCTCTTCATAGTGAATCATTAAATAGAAACAACAGTTGCCAACAGTTTGCAATTGGATAATCACATTTTCTCGAATTTCAAGCTTATTTTTAATTTTAGGTGAAAATGTTACTGGGCATTAATTGTAGAGATCTCCATGCCATTTCAGGTCCTGAAATTTTTACAGATATGGGACTTGTAGCAGTTGATAGAGCTTATCAATGACTATTTTAGGTATAAATTTGATCAAAATCGTTGAAGCCGTTTTCGAGAAAATCGCAAAAACCCTGTTTTTGACAACATTTTCGCAATTTTAGCCGCCATCTTGAATTGCATTTGATCGAAATATTTAGTCTCGGATCCTTATAGTGAAAGGACCTTACGTTCCAAATTCCAAGTCATTCCGTTGACTGGGAGATGATATATCGTGTACACAGACGCACATACACTCATACACACCACAACACACAACACACACACACACACACACCACACACAACACACACACACACACACACACCACACACACACACACCACACACACACACACCACACACACACACCACACACACACACACACACACACACACACACACACACACACACACACACACACACACACACACACACACACACACACACACACACACACCACACACCACACACCACACACCACACACACACACCACACACACACACACACACACACACACACACACACACACACACACACACACCACACACACACACACACACACACACACCACACACACCACACACACACACACACACACACACACACACACACACACACACCACACACACACACACACACACACACAACACACACACACACACACACAACACACACACACACAACACACACACACACACCACACACACACACACCACACACACACACACCACACACACACACACACACACACACACACACACACACACACACACACACACACACACACACACACACACATACAGACCAATACCCAAAAACTACTTTTCGGACTCAGGGGACCTTGAAACGTATAGAAATTTAGAAATTGGGGTACCTTAATTTTTTTCAGAAAGCAATACTTTCCTTACTATGGTAATAGGGAAAGGAAAGTAAAAAACTGAGAAAATTTAGCTGCAAAACTCCTTTGAATACACATTGGATAGTAAAGCTAGTTGACAATAATGTAGCCTATCACAGTGTCATGAAGCATTACAACACTTTCAATTTGAAGAATACGAGAGCCTCTTCTTCTTCTTCTTCTTCTTCTTCTTCTTCTTCTTCTCTTCTTCTTCTTCTCTTCTTCTTCTTCTCCTTCTTTTCCTTCTCCTTATTCAGCTTGTTTACCTTCTTTCTCTGTTTCTCGTTCTGCGTAGATTTCAAGCTCAGTGAAATACAGGATACACAGCTGTTAATATTCTTCTTTTCCCTCATCTTCCTCTTCTATTTCTTCGTCTTCTCCTTCTTCTTCGCCTTCTCTACCTCCTCCTCTCTCTTTCCACCCCTTATCCAGCTTGTCTACCTTCCTTTTCTTTCTCTCGTTCTGCGTAAATTTCAAGCTCAGTGCAATAAAGAGGTACTGGATACAGAGGTGCAAAAGTCTGTTGCTTATCATCATTATAATGCATTGCATTCTGTATGATAGCGTCAGTTATCTTCTTCTACTTCTTCTTCTGTCTCCTTCCTCTCTTCTATTCTACCTTTCCGTCTTCTTCTTCTCCTTCTTCTCCCTCTTCTCCTCCTCCTCTTCCTCCGCCTCCTCCTTCTTCTTCTCCTTCTCCTTAGGGTGGTATAGGGTGGGGAGTCAGACACACAATTGCTATTGAAATTTTCAAGAGAGCTTTCTTTCTTCCAACTCCGACACCTCATAAACGTTTCACTACAATTTTCATTATTCTACCTTCTTTTCTGTGTTATACTTCTGCTTTTTCAACTCTCTCTAAATGTGAAATTTGTCACTATCACTTGCCGAAATCACCTCAACAATAATTTTGAAATATTTCCCTATTCTTTTCTCAATTTCCCCACTCTCTGAATTTGTAATTTGTCACAAACGTTTCGAAATTGTCAAAATCGATACTTATATTATCTCAGATATTGCTCTTCAATGAGATTTAATTGACCGAGCGAAGTGAGGTCCAAGATTCAAGTCGACGGTTTGGCAGTTCTCTTAATGTTTAAATATTTGAATGTTTGAATGTTTAAATGTCTATATGTTAAAATGTTTAAATGATTGAATGTTTAAATGTTCATATGTAGCGAATTTTTGGCGAAACGCGGTAATAGATTTTCATGAAATTTGACAGATATGTTCCTTTTTTAATTGCGCGTCGACGTATATACAAGGTTTTTTGAAATTTTGCATTTCAAGAATAATATAAAAGGAAAAAGGAGCCTCCTTCATACGCCAATATTAGAGTGAAAATCAGACCATAGAATTATTCATCATAAATCAGCTGACAAGTGATTACACAAATGTGTGGAGAAGCCAGTCTATTGCTGTATTTCCATAAGGTCTATAGTTTCAATCAGGTACTTGTGGATGAGAATACTGCGTGAGGTCTACTGTTCACAGAACTACTAGTGGATAGATACACCATCATCGGAAATATATTATTTTTTGTCATAGTAATTCAATCTCAGCTGTTTCCAGCTGAAATCAAGGCGGTAAACAGCTGTTTGCAGAGCAAATAAACATATGATTCTCATTACAGAATACTCTACTGTAATAAAACGATATGTTTTCTTTACAGTCGAGTATGTTTCCTACAATAGTTCCGAGATAATAACGGCAAAACTGCTACAAAAAAACACCTTCAGCGCTCCAGGTGGAAGTTTTTTCAACTTCCACAAAATTCCTGATTCGGAATTTGTAAACTAGGCTATGCTTATGAAATGCATGAAGTAACGTCAGCACAAGCAGGTAATGTTTTCTATTTCTCAATTATTCTTCTTTAGATTATTATGGCAAAAAATAGTGTACGTCACTTGGACGTGGATGTCTTTTGCAGTGCTCGAATGAAATTCTAGTCTCAGCTAACGCCTCGACTAGAAACATCATTCTCGCCTGCAAAAGGGCCCTCCCGTTCATGTGACGTAATAGTATATTTCGCACCTAGGGCCGAAAATGAGACTTTTCTGGCTCGAAATCGGTTTTCAAGTCCGAGGCCGTAGGCCGAGGACTAGAAAAGATTGAGAGCCGGAAAAACATTTTTGCCCATGGTGAGAACGTTATTTTTCGCCACACAGAAAAATAAACAATATATAGGCCTATATTAGAATAATTGTCTATTATAAGCACTTCCGAAAGCAAAAGTGGAAGGTCATAGCTCTAGCAAATCTGAGGTAATCTGAATATCAGGAAATTGTCCAAGTATTTTTATTTTTTATTCTGATTTGTCTAAATAACCTAAAAGATTATGTTCAATTATGTAAGAGGTTGAATTTATACTTTTTATTCTTCCAAATGACAATAAGATGATATTATTATAATTTTTTTGATTCTTGAATAATAAACACAAATAATGAAAAGTTTTTTGATCAGCTGTTTTAGCACACTTGAAATTTGGCCAATTGGATGTCAACAATGCTTGTTGTCGTCGACTTCGGAGTTTAGGTTAGAAGTTCTATCCTAATCTGAAAATCGAATTTGAATAGTTTATAATACGGTATATATCTCATCTGTTTTTCATTCATCCAAATAAAATCATAGTATCTTATTGCCGAATACTTATTCAATTCTAGAAGCATAAACTGATTCCATTTTGTAAACACGTTCACATCAAATCAGATCAGCTGACTTCAAGGTTATTTTACAGCCCTAGGGCCGTAAAACTTTTACCGGCCTGGTCAGAAAACAATCATTTTCGGCCTCCATATGACGCACGTAAACCAGCTCATTACATCCAAGTGGGGCGAAAAATACTATTTAGTCCTTATTTTTTCTCTCTCTACACACTTATTCGTTCTCAGTTACTCCTCTTCACCTACTCACTCTTTCCCTTATTCTCTCTCTCTCTCCATTCTAACCCTTTCATCCTTCATATAATTCTCTCTGTTACCTTCAATCTACAACTTCCAGCTTCTCACTCTCTCTTCCCCTCTCTCTATTCCCCACTCTCACCATCCATACCGTCATCTAATGTAAACTCAGTAAGAATAAGAAAATGTAATATTGTGATGTGACTACATAATCCGGCGGTGTTCAACAAATAATTTTCGACTCTCTGAAAATGATATAAAATAATAATATCCTTTCCATCAACACAGGACCGCGAAAAGTCAGAATACACACACAGGATACGAGAGAAGAGAGAAATTTTGTAGAATCCTGTGGGTGTAGTGAAGAAGGAAGAGAGAATGAAGTGAAAACAGGAGTGAGAGAGATAAAAATAGATACAGCTTCGATAATTGAAAAGTTGTCTACAGATGGGTGACGTTTAAGAGGTCATTGACCCTACTGGGCCTTTTCCATTGATTTCCCGGCCTATGGGAAACCCTACTGTCTATATTGAGACTCACGTATCAAATCTAGAGAAAATACTAGGACGCCATAGTTGTCACATTTCTTTTTCCACCGCCTTCTTGATAGATATCTGTAATTAATGTAATCCCGGTAAATTTGATCCAAATATTATAAACTGTTGATTCTTATTAATAATTAGCAGGTAACCCGTGCCCCGCAAGGGTCTAATTTGACTCACTTGACTCACTGAAATCTTAAAGCATTAAAATAGGCTTATAACCATCCTCGGTGAATAAAGAATCTATATGCAAAATTCCAAGTTAATCAGTTTGAGTAGTTGAGACGTGGTGATGCGTCATTCGTGAATTTCCTATCCTGTACGTGCAAGTTACCTAGAATACATAGTACCTAGTATTCTAGGTATATTGCGTTTAAGCCAGTTCTATTCTTTATTATAGTACTAGCCGTCAGGATCGCTTCGCTCGCCATATCCGTCCAGTCAGGGGGCTCCGCCCCCTGGACCCCCGACTGGATCGTCCAAAAATGAGATCAGCGGGCTCGCCTCGCTCGCCTGCATCTTTCATTTGAGCATGCTTCATTCCATCAGAAAGTCAAAGTACTGAGAAAAGCTGAGAAAAATGCTGATTTTTGCGTATCTTTGATGAAATATTAAAGTCACATCATCACAAAATTTTTAGACCCTAGCTAAACCTCTGTACCAAATTTGAACATTTTATGTCTATTACTTGATGAAAGAACTGAGAAAACGCAAAAAACAGCTAATTTTGAGCGTATCTTTGGCGTTATTCAAATTCCTTCTGGAACAACATTATTACACCCTAGCTAAGCTTTTGTACTAGATTTGATCATTTTCTGTTCATTTGTTCTCGATAAAGCTGAGAAAACGCTGGAAAAACGCAGATTTTGGGCGTATCTTTGGAAATTTTTCCAAATCCGTTCTTATTGCGCCGCTAAAGGGCTAACTAATCATACCTACCAAATTTGAACGTTTA
Organism: Nilaparvata lugens; assembly: GCF_014356525.2. NCBI lineage: Eukaryota > Metazoa > Arthropoda > Insecta > Hemiptera > Delphacidae > Nilaparvata > Nilaparvata lugens. The sequence goes on along the minus strand of NC_052511.1, from coordinate 48,539,058 downwards.
TGGTCCGGTAGATTTTTAGTTCTGCGAGTGAGTCAGTCAGTCAGTCAGTCAGTGAGTGAGTGCCATTTCGCTTTTATATATATATATATAGATAAGTTTTTCAACTTGGTGCTAACATAATAAAGTGACAGAACTCAAATCTTGTTTAGAAACCTTCCTCAACTTAATGCCAACCTAACAAAATTGTACTGGTTATTAAATTAGTTAACAATTTCAACCATATGTTTCGAAGAGGTAGTCTCTCTAGGTCATAGTTCTATATTAATGGTATGTACATCTCAATTATATATATATATATGAATTCATGTCCCATGAATGAAATTTGATCATGAATTCTGAAAAATCCAGAATAAAAGTTGAAATTTGGGCTTTGAGGTGCACGAGATTGATATTTTTAGAATCTATGTGGAAAATTTGGAGATCTGAATCATTCCCGTTTTTCCTGTATGTAATCCACAAGTTGACATTTTTTTATGCGAACAAACACAACCCTACTCTCTCTTATTATTTAGTTAGAAGATCAATTTATTATATCTTGAATATTTTTTATTCACCAAGAAAATAAATCTCCCGATGATTGAATAATAAATTTTCATAATCAATATGAAATACTCTGGTAGTCATTATATTTCTTCATTGCCTACGAACGTTTTGGCAACAGGGCATAGTTGGAGAAGGAAAGATCTATCTGCTTTGTCTAATGACAGACAAGGATAATCTAGGTTCAATGTTAATCTAGTTTTGACATTGATAATGAATCTCACTTTAGAGATCCATGATTTCAAAATCATTCCATCTATCTTAAAAAAGGGAACATTAATTATAATAATGTGAATTTTTAAAATATGGATTATGTGGATACATTATTTCTATACAAAACACTGATCAGACCAGTGGCCACCTATGGTGCTGAGACGTGGACGCTGACTAGTAGAGAAGAGCAAGCATTGCGTGTTTTTGAGAGAAAAATTGTAAGGCGTATCATGGGACCAGTCAGGACAGAATATGGGTGGCGTATCAGAAATAATGAAGAGATTGCCAATTTCATGGGACCAGAAGATATTATACGAGTTATAAAGGCGCAACGGTTGAGATGGTTGGGGCATGTCCAGAGATTGGAGCACTGCAGGCTACCGCATAAGTTGTTAAAGAGTAAAATGATTGGTACGCGTAGAAGAGGAAGGCCCAGGAGGAGATGGCTGGAGGATGTGAGTGCCGATTTGCGTGTTTTGGGCATCAGAGGATGGGAGAATGTGGCGGAGAGGAGAGACGATTGGAGGCGAATTGTGCAGGAGGCCAAGGTCCACATCGGACTGTAGCGCCAATGAAAGTAAAGTAAAGTAAGGATACATTATTTTGAATTTGCATAGATTTCAACTATAATATAATGTGGGCTCAAGAACTGAAAAATTTTCTTTCTGTGTGCTCCTAGGCATAACGTGAATACATGAATCTCATACATAAAATTGTGTATCGTGTATTTCTATGATACATAGAATGTATGATACATCTCGATTATTCATCAACTGTAGTTGAAAATCCTATGCAAATATCATGCAGCATCATTATTTCCATGGAATATCAGATGATTGCATGCGAAATAATGCATAATTCACACAATGATGTAAACATTCGAGTATGAGAAGTTTCAAAATCTGTTCAAATGAGGCCGAAAATGATTATAATACATACATATATATGCGATAGAGTGATACCAGAGACAAACAAATAGACTCAAGCTTATCCTTCCTCTATGGTGATACTTCAAGGAGTTCTTATTCTTTTTCTCCTTTTCCTCGTCTCCTTCTCCTTCTTCTTCTTCTTCTTCTCCTTTCTCCTCTTTTCATCCTTCTTCTCTAGGGTTGTGTGGCAGAGTCTCAACTCCACACTCTTAATAAAGGTAATCAATCAATCAATCAATCAATCTTCTTCTTCTCCTGTCTTCTTCTTCTTCTTCTTCTTCTTCTTCTTCTCCGTCTTCTCCTCCTTCTTTTTCTCCTCCTCCTTCATCTCCACCATCTTCTGTCTTCATCTTCTTCTTCTTCTTCGCACTCAAGAATACATTTCAGAGAAGCTATATCGATAATAAATTATTGTTTCTATTGTTGTCACACCTATACTGTGAAGTATACAAAAAATGTCAGATAACAAGCTTCCATAGTATCTTTATTACAAAGTGTGAGATTGATAATGAACAGTTATGATTCAATATTTGAAACCATTTCTTTCGTTTTGTTTTTAATTGACCGAGCAAAGTGAGGTCCAAGATTCAAGTCGACGGTTTGGCATTTCTCTTAATGTTTAAATGTTTATATGTTTACTAGCCGTCAGGCTCGCTTCGCTCGCCATATCCGTCTAGCCAGGTGGCTCCGCCCCCTGGACCCCTGACTGGATCGTCCAACAATGAGATCAGCAGGCTCTTCGCTCGCCTGCATTTTTCATTTGAGCATTTTTATCATGTTAGGACAATCCAGTCGGGGGTTCAGACTAAACGTGGGCTAAACGGATATGGCGAGCGAAGCGAGCCTGACGGCTAGAAATATAATATTCCAGGATTGAAGTAGCAGCGCCGAATCAATTTTTCCGCGATAAATGCATTTAAATCTTCAACTTGGTGCCAACCTAACAAAGTCAAACAACTTAATGTCCAACCTGACAAAATTATTAATTTAGTTGCCAGTTAACACTGTTTCGAAGAGGTACTCTATCTAGATTATAGTTCTATAGTAACATATGATATGGAAACTTCAATTATAATCAGAGATTGGGAGAAGAAGAATATACATACTAAAAGACGAACTTTAAACCCTTAAAAACAACCTTAGAGTTGAAAATTGCCAAAAGATTCCTTAGTGCGCCTCTAAAGGGCCAACTGAACATACCTACCAAATTTGAACGTTTTTGGTCCGGTAGATTTTAGTTATGCGAGTGAGTGAGTGAGTGAGTGAGTGAGAGAGTCAGTCAGTCAGTGAGTGAGTGCCATTTCGCTTTTATATATATAGATAATATTAATAAATATTTTTAATTAATTATATATTAATTAGCATTTGAATAAATGCATTCTCTATTTAATTCCATCTGTAAATTATATTTTTCATTGGTTCCATATATTGTTATTCATTTAGTTGATATATAATGGACTCAATCAACGTTTACTCTCTCTCACACACACACACACACACACACACACACACACACACACACTTCTTCTCTATCTCTATCTCTCTCCCTCTCTTCCTCTCTCAAGTCTGGCTCTCTTCTAAATTCAACCTCCAACGAGTATTCATTCCAGGAAAATTCAGAAACACTTCTTGATAATGACCTATATCCCGACCTCTTTCTAGCACTCACTCACACTCTTTATCACACCTCTCTCACTCTCTATCTCTCTCTCTCCCTCTCCCTATCATTATCTGTCTCTCTCTATCAATCTCTCCCCATCCAACCCTCTCTCTCTTTTCTCTCTCCCCCTCACTATCAGTCTCTCCCTATCAATCTCTCACCACAAACCACAATCTTCCTCTCGCTTTCTCTCTCCACCTCACTATCAGTCTCTCCATCAATCTCTCCCCATCAAACCATCACGCTCTCTCTCTCTCTCTCTCTCCACTCTAACTCTCTCACTATCTGTCACTCTCTCTGCTACTCTACTCAGTACTATACAGTACGTCGCAACTCTCCTTTATGCAAATAATAGCACAGAGAATAATAATATTGCGATCTCCATGCAAATGAATGATATTATAACCGTCAGAGTATCATGTTTCCAACTGAAGCAGTAATATTCAGCTGGAGAGATTCATTTTAAAATGCCAGCAATTCTCATGAAAAAACATTAATTCCTCAAAAAACCCTGACAGATGATGAAAGTTGGTCTAACCATACAACCAATGCTCACGGTTCAGAGTGAGTGTGAAGTGATATCATCTATTTTCAGCGGAGTGAAGAGAAATATTAAAATTCAAGGGTTTTTGGACGCTGTGTCTATGCAGATTGAGTTGCAGTTGGATGAAAGAATTTTTCATTCGTTTTGAATTGTAGCTCAACTGCAATTTTGCCTAGGGGTGACAATATTCAATATAATCATTATTTAACGAGAATCCCAAATAAATGCTGCAAATCACCCCGAAGACTTCTGCTACTGCAGACATTGACAACAGGGTTAACAGCTAGATGGAAATTCGATGAGAACTACTATCCAAAAATATGCTATCTGTGACAATATTCTCCAACTTTGTTCAATTTGGAAACAGTTTTCTGTTTCAATATGCTGAATATTCCTTGCAATTATGCCTAGTGATAAAAAGTAAATTCATATGGCTTTTGATGGTGGGGAGTCCCTTGCGGGATGGTCCCACCGCCTGAATATATAATTTAAGCCGTCAATGGGCCTTACGACTGTCATACTTCAGACGGGACCAACAGTTTAACGTGCCCATCCGATAACACGGGAGTGATCTGGTTAAAAAACTTTGGTATTGAGAGGGTTTGAGCCCGGGATCTCTTGCCTTAATCTCCATGCCTAAGGGTGACAGTATTTTTATAACTTGGTTGAAATTGGAAACAGTTTTTTTGTTCCAATATGCTGAATCTCCCTTGCAATTTTGCCTAGGGGTGACAATATTATTTTTTCAACGTCGTTGAAATTGGAAGCAGTTTTTTTGTTCCAATATGCTGAATCTCCCTTGCAATTTTGCCTAGGGGTGACAATATTATTTTTCCAACGTCATTGAAATTGGAAACAGTTTTTTTGTTCCAATATGCAGAATCTCCCTTGCAATTTTGCCTAGATGTGACAATATTATTTTTTCAACGTCGTTGAAATTGGGAACAGTTTTTTGTTTCATATGCTGAATCTTCCTTGCAATATTGTCCAGGGGTAACAATATTTTTTCAATGTTGTTGAATTTGGAAACAGTTTTTTTGTTCCAATATGTTGGATCTCCCTTGCAATTTTGCCTAGGGGTGACAATATTATTTTTTCAACGTCGTTGTAATTGGAAACAGTTTTTTTGTTCCAATATGCTGAATATCCCTTGCAATATTGTCTAGGCCTGACAATATTTTTTCAACTTTGTTGAATTTGGAAACAGTTTTTTTTCCAATATACTAAATCTCCCTTGCAATTTTGCCTAGGGGTGACAATATTATTTTTTCAACGTCGTTGTAATTGGAAACAGTTTTTTTGTTCCAATATGCTGAATATCCCTTGCAATATTGTCTAGGCCTGACAATATTTTTTCAACTTTTTGAATTTGGAAACAGTTTTTTTTCCAATATGCTGAATCTCCCTTACAATATTGTCTAGGGGTGACAATATTTTTCAACGTTGTTGAAATTGGGAACAGTTTTTCTTGTTCCAATATGCTGAATATTCCTTGCAATTTTGCCTAGGGGTGACAATATTATTTTTTCAACGTCGCTGAAATTGGAAACAGTTTTTTTGTTCCAATATGCTGAATCTCCCTTGCATATTGTCTAGGGGTGACAATTTTCTTTAACTTTGTTGAATTTGAAAACCTTTTTTGGTTCCAATATGCTGAATATTCCTTGCAATTTTTTCTAGTGGTGACAATATAACGGCGTAGAGTAATGAATATGGTCTTAGACATCAATGTGAAGAAGACAAAACTGATGATTACAAGCAAGAATAACATAAATGTAACCTATAGAAGTATAGCTACCTGACAACCACCATAAATGAAAATAATGGGATATTACTGAGGAAATAAAATCAAGAATAGGATGGGCCAGACCAGCTTTCAATAGAATGGGCTCCATCAATGCCACTCTAGATGAGTTCTTCTAGAGTGGCTTTTGCTCCATCTCCAAGAGCAAGAATTTCTCCCTAGAAACAAAGATAAAAATGCTCAGGTGTTATGTGTATACAGCCCTATTATATTGTGAAGAGTCCTGGACTCTGAATGAGGCTATTAATAGAAGACTGTTTCATTCGAGATGTGGGCATACAGATGAATTCTGAGGATACCGTGGACTGATCACATTGAGGTTCTCAGGAGAATGAGGAGAGCATAGAGATAATCACCACCATCATATGCAAAAAAATCCAGTATCTGGGACAGATGTTTGAGACATCTTGGACATGTGATGAGAAACGACGTAAGATATGCTCTAATACGGGTGATTCTTCAAGGGAAGATATTTGGAAAGAGGGGCCAAATCGAAGAAGAATTTCTTGGCTAAACAACATCCGATCCTGGAGTGGAAAAAGCTTCATAGAAATATTTCGTGGATAAAGTGAAAATCGCCATGTTGATCGCCCATGTTCGTAGCGTACAGACACAATAATAAGAAGAATTATTGGAATTTTGTCTGCTTTTAATAGTTATTCCACGCGTCTCTAATAATATTGTAAAATACATATTAAAATAATACTGAATATAAAATTACAATAATGTAAAATAGTTTAATATAATTGACCGAGCGAATTGAGGTCTAAGATTCAAGTCTACGGTTTGGTATTTCTCTTAATGTTTATATGTTTTAATGTTTATATGTTTATATGTTTATATGTTTATATGTTTATATGTTTATATGTTTATATGTTGCGCATTTACGGCGAAACGCGGTAATAGATTATCATGAAATTTGACAGGTATGTACCTTTTTAATTTGCGCGTCGACGTATATACAAGGTTTTTTGGAAATGTTGCATTTCAAGGATAATATAAAAGGAAAAAGGAGCCTCCTTCATACGCCAATATTAGAGTAAAAATCAGACTATAGAATTATTCATCATAAATCAGCTGACAAGTAATTACACAGATGTGTGGAGAAGCCAGCCTATTACTGTATTTGTATAAGGTCTATAGTTTCAATCAAAGACCTTGAAGAGGTATGCATCTTTAAGCTGGGTTTACATAAAAGTTATTAACAAAATGTTAATAACTTAATCCTTATAGGTTCTATAAGATTGAACGTAAGTTGACAAACACACATGTTCATCATGTGTATGATAAGTTATGTTCAATCTAATATAATCTATAAGGATTGAGTTATTAACATTTTGTTAATAAATTTGGTCTAATCGCAGCTTCAAGGTCTTTGGTTTCAATATTTTGTTTTACAGTCATGGTATTATTATGCGTGTCCATCAGTATCAATATTCTCACATTCAAAAAAACTAATATAATAGGTGATTAAAGATAATCAAATGAACTAAATAATGCTGAAGAAATTATAATATTTTTGATTGAAAAAATTAATTTTCATTAGATGGAAAGATTATCACGGAACTGGATGAATATTATATAAATTCTGGAATTGAAATATATTCTATTCATTTTTTAAATTAATATAAATATTAATAAATTATGGAATACAAATTCAAACGTGAACTGATTTTGTTAACATTTAAAACAGTTGACATCAGGTAGTTTTGGATGAGAATACTGCGTGAGGTCTACTGTTCACAGAACTACTAGTATTAACGAATAATATTAACGAATAAAATATGATTGATTATTTTGAACAAGAGTGAACAGTACATATCACTTCAGATATAAATTAATAAATCAACATTATTATTATTAACGTTTGTGTAGCCTAGCTATCCTTGTCTATCATTCTACAAAGCAGATAGTTCCATCCTTTTTCAGCTCTGGAATGTTGCCAGATCATTGAAAAAAAATATGTTCATTGTCGAATATAATATAGGGTAATTGATTATTTTCAACATGAATGAACAGTGATTATTACATCAGATAAACCGGTATCAGATATTATCTATAGAAGGCGGAGAATCGGCAACGCTGTTACCCTATCTTCCTCCACTGCTATTATAACGTGGACCTCACTAGACAATAAGGTCCTCAGCAAACCCACAAACCATTCGACTGTTGTTTATATTAGCAACGTTGTCAAATTCCCACCGTACTCAAGTGACAGCTCAAACTACCCCCTATTTCTATCCTGTATTCTAGCCCTTTCAACCCCCAAACCACACCCTACGTCACCATTTATCCAAACCAACCCCAATTTCAGTAATAGTTTGTTTTTAGTGAAACGTTGTGACTCACCCAGAGACGGAAGATGTTGACTCCACGCTGTATTCACACAGACTGCCGGTCTGACAAGTTAGGAACGGATAGAGAGGCGCGGGTACACTGAAGATTACTGTGAGTGGGGTTAGGCTACACTGCACCGTGATAAGGCAGTGTAGCCGGGCCTTGGTTGCAATCAATACACCTCCCACCACCCCATTCACGGTTGGTGCAGTTACTACCCTTTCCGGAAACATTGGCCTGCTAACAGCTGTTCTATTGCGTTGTTATCATTGTTGTTACATGGGTAGTTTTTTTATGATGATTTGAGATATTTATGGACTTATAAATATTATAATAGCATATGTTTTCTACTAAGATTTCTGGAGACATCGGCTGCTTATAAGGTGTTCTTTGCATTGTTAACGTTGAATCATAGGGATATTCCTTTTAAACAACTTGGGCTGAAGTGGTTGATGTTTTATGATGATTTAGACATCTATGTACTCTTATAATATTATTATAGCATCTGTTTTCTACTAACATCCGTTTGCTACTAACGTAGCAAATCAAGTAGTAACTGTGGAAAGTTAACTAATTCATTATGATAACAATATTTATAACTAGCCGTCAGGCTTGCTTCGCTTGCCATGTCCGTCTAGCCAAGGGGCTCCGCCCCCTGGACCTCCGACTGGATCGTCCAAAAATAGAATCAGCAGGCTCGCTTCGCTCGCTTGCATGTAGACTTCAGCGGAACCTCTGTACCGAATTTGAACGTTTAATGTCAATTTGATCTCGAAAATTTGAGAAAACGTAGAAAAACGCTGGTAAAAACACCTGTAGATCTAGTAAATCTGCGTATCTTTGGCGAATAAAATTCTTCCACCTCAGCTAAACCTGTGTACTGAATTTTTTAAAAATATATTCCCATCAATTATTGGGAAAGGTGAGAAAACGCAGAAAAGCTAAGAAAAACGTTGGAAATCGCTGATTTTGGGCGTATCTTTGATGAAATATCAACAGCTGTGATTCTAGTGGAGAAGATTGTTTTAATTTTCGGAACAAAATATTTCAAATTTATATTTATTTTACAGTTTTGAGTGCTAAGTAAAAAGAAATTTTGTTATCAATTCAGATCTTAATCTTTCTAAATTCAAAATTAATAATTGTTTCAAGTGTTTGGTGAGAAAATTAGACAAAATTTTATTAAGTGAAGGAAACATAACCTTTTTTCTGGACTATTTTAATGAATCAAAATTCGGGGGAGAACAGTTTTGTGCCTGTTGATCCTCCCCAATTATTTTAAATAATAATTTTGTATCATTGAATCAATAAAAATAATAATAATAATAATAATATGATATAACAGCCGGAATAAAAAGCAAAAAATTGTCTTCAAATTTGAATTGAATTGAATTGAAATATTAGTCACCTCATCACAAAATTTTTAGACCCTAGCTAAACCTCGCTACCAAATTCGTACATTTTCTGTCTATTATTCAATGAAAGAACTGAGGAAATGCTAAGTTTGGGCGTATCTTTGGCGTTATTTGAAATTCATTCTATCACATTATTACACCACAGCTGAACTTCTGTAGTAAATTTGAACATGTTCTGTTCATTTGTTCTCGATAGAGCTGAGAAAACGCTAAAAACCGCTGGAAAAACGCAGATTTTGGGCGTATCATTGGAAATCTTTCCAAATCCGTTTTTAGTGCGCTACTAAAGGGCCAACTGAACATACCTACCAAATTTGAACGTTTTTGGTTCGGTAGATTTTTAGTTCTGCAAGTGAGTGAGTCAGTGAGTGAGTGCCATTTCGCTTTTATATATATAGATGGGGGAGTCGCTTGACTTGCGAGAGGTTAAATTGATCTAACTCTATAACTCATGAGAATGGAACTATTATTAAAAAGAATAAACAAAACAAATAATATTTTGGATAACTAAATAATCTATTTAATTAAATTTGAAACTCAAACTGAAACTGAAAACTGAAAAAAAATATTAAGGAAGATTTTAAAATAACAGTAATAATTATAAAATAATGACAGGATTTGCCTTCAATAAGATCGATGTATAAAGTCAAATGATCAGTCGTTTTTCAGGAAACAGCAGCGAAAGAATTTTTCTCCACGGTTCTATAAATGTATTTTGGGGCGCTGAATTCGAATCTGAAATTTTCTGATACACCAGAGGGCGGCTTCACCCCCAAAACCCCCGAAAACCCCCAAAATGTCGGCATTTTTTCCAATTTCTTGGAGAATGTTGTCTGGAAACAGAGGGGTAGAGCCGGGCCCGATTATCTGCTGTAGATAGTTGCAGGTCCCGTCCTCGTAACCGACTGCCAAGAGGCATACATTTTTCAGTCCAATTTTACCTGTCATGAATTTTCACCGTCGTCGACAATTTTAATTTTTAAACAATGGTTCGGAATGGCTGGGATTGTGAAATGCATGTCAAATAATCGGCTACCGTACATTAAAACTGTCATTATAACGTTGACTTCACTGTAGGAAGATGATACAAAGATAATACGTAGATGATGCGTAGAAGATACGAAAATGATATGTAGATGATACGAAGATGATACATAGAAAATACGAAGTAGATACGAAAATAGATAGATACATAGATGATACGAAGATGATTCGTAGAAGATACGAAGATGATACAAAGTGATACATAGATGATAAGAGGATGATACAAAGATAGATGATACGTAGATGATACGAAGATGATTCGTAGAAGATACAAAGATGATACAAAGATTATTTGTAGATGATACGAAGATGATATCAGTCAATTATACATAAAAACCGTAATTGAGTACTTAATAAAATATAGATCCGATTTTCCTCTCACAATAAACTCTACTCTTAATTATTATAATCTAAGGGCCACTGCTAACAAATATGTAACCTATAACACTAATATTGAATGTATAAGGAGGCAATTAATTTACATAGGTACTAAAATAATAAACCTCATTCCAAATCACTTTCTCATGGACAATAAGATCAGCGGAAAAATTAAACTGGATATAAAAACTGGACATACAGTAATTTCTTCTTCCATTTAGATATATGACTCGAGATTTCTGCTCCAGCATTTTTTTTTCATTATTTTTTCATTTTTCAGTGGACTCGCTTACCTTTATTTTGAGTACCTATTCCTCTGTTTTCTTCCTTCCCCCATTTCTCCCTTCTTTTTTCCTCATTACTTCTCTTCTCTTCTTTGCCTGCCTATTACATGGAAACCATAGTTGGCTAGGTATCTTCCTCTCTTTTTTTTCTCTTCTCCAACACACCCAAACACTTAGCCAATGGTTTTTTAAATTTGTAACATTTTATTGTGTTTTATTTGTTTCGTAAATCTTTGTAATTTTGTTTTGTCTTGTTTTGGGTGTTTTTAATAAATTGAAAATAAATTGAAAAATTGAAATATGAAGATGATACGTAGATGATACAAATATGATACGATGTCGATTTTTAGAAGATACGAAAATGATATGAAGATGATACGAAGATTATTCGTAGAAGATACGAAGATGATACGTAGATGATTCGTAGAAGATACAAGATGATGCAAGGATGATACAAAGATGATGCGAAGATGATACAAGGATGATAGACAAGGATAACAACACCAATGTTAATCAAACACTGTCATTATTAAATCTAAAAACAGTCGTTAGGTGATGTCAGAGGCCCTGAAATTGATCAGTTGCGACCTGAAAACTCTGACACCAGACCTGAGCCAGCCAGGTCACTCGATATTATTATTATTATTATTATTATTAAATCTAATATTTTTGCAGGCTATATAATAACGATAATCAATAAAAGAATATTCAATAGGAATTCATTCATTTTCAAATGAATTGAAACCACTAGATTGTGATAATCTTGAACGTTAGCAAATATTAAATAGATTAAATCTTTGAAAAAGTAGCTTATTTTCACTGTTTTGCTACCAACTCGTTCATGATGCGAGTCTTATGACTATGATGGTATCATATTATCAACTGCCAAATAATTTGTACATGAAAATAATACTATTTTGAATAGATCTCAAGTGAAACATGAGCTATCAAAATTGAGTAAAGCAATGTTTGATAACCACTTGGTTTATAGAGCTAAAATACGCCATTTTCAGATAAATTCTTAATGAAAGTTATATATTTTGCTACAATATTCATAAATTAAAGTATATTAACACTGTCATTATAAAGTTGACCTCGCTACTTGCTAAAGTCAGCTGTTATAAACCATCAGTGTAAGGTTTCAACAGAAGGAGTTTTTGAGCAGATCTCTTGAAATTCAGGGCACTCACGTCTCACTGACACTTAAAACAAATGAAACCATTAATCTTCGACGAAAACAAAAGCCAACCTTTGTCCGCGAGCCGGTTTGGAATGCACAGCTCGCGAAATTATCAGATCAAGCCGTTCAACTCTGAAAGGAGCCCATAAACGCTTTCTATTGTTCCCTGTTGTTTGGTTTCCAGCGTTAGGCCAGGTCGCACAAAAGCCGGTTAAATTTTAACCGTGATTAATTTCACAAGAATCAATCAGAGAAGGCCTTTGTGATAAGACGGCTTTTCTGATTTGAACTCGTGGAATTAATCACGGTTAAAACTTAACCGGCTTTTATGCAACCGGCACTTATTGTTTTAGAAATGGGGACCTGTTCTTCACTTTTACTAGGAATTCCAGAGCTAGTTGGACTATACTGAGGTCCGAATTTTATTATAAGTGGAGAAAGATATGAGATCAACGTTGCCGATCCTCTGTCTTGTCAATGCCTTCTATAGACGGTAGCTGATGCAGGTTTATTGATGTGATATCAACTGTCCATTCTCGTTCAAAATACGAGAACGATTCTCACGAGATTCAGATCATAGTAGGTTTATAATATAAAAATTCGATTGCACTAAGTCTCATCCCTGGGAAAACTCGCTGAAGGACATTACAAGGATAATTATATCATCCTTGAAAAACAGCTGATAATAATTATTACGTCGTCTGTTTGATGGGGAAGTGAGTGAGCGAGTTCATGTGTGTGGGACTGTGTCAAAATTATGACTCAGCTGTTGAACTTTTGTGATCATTCAATCAGGTACTTAGTGCCGGTTGCGAAAAAGCCGGGTTATTTTCAATTCCGATTAATTCCAGTAGATCCATCTTTTGAAATGGTCTTCTCTGATTTGGTTCATGTAAAATTAATCAGTATTAAAATTTAACCGGCTTTTGTGCAACCGGGCTTTTGTGAGTGAAATTTTTGCATTCTCTGGGAATTGATCTCAATTTACTGTGATTAGATAGAACATTTCTGTATGAAATATGAATGTTATTATAATTTCTTCTTTCGTAATAATTTTTTTATGCTTTTGTACTCCAGAGCGAAGCTCGGTCCCCGATGTTTCTAATAATGATTAAAAAATCACATAATATGAAATGCTCTTCTCATATTTATCACAGACACTCACTAAAACTTCAGACCAGTTATAGAATAGACACGCTGGGAAGTCTAGCCTCTGAAGCCAACATCTACTGCCAAATCCACCCATCTTGACGTCACAACAGTGACGTCACGCATCATATGGAAAACTTTCAGATTGTGTCTATTTCAGATTCATGGTGTTTTTAGGTTATTTCTAGCTACAGGCAAAAACGATATCGATTAAGTTATATTGTGTTATGTGATATCGGCTTCAAAGTTATAATGTGTTTTGAAAATAATAAGGTACGGTAGCCTACAAAACTAATTTATTGTCATGCTGCAATGAGTTCACTTACATCATAACCAAGGATAATATTACAGTTACAACTTACAATATTTATTTGTATAAATTTCAACTTACGCATGAAAAGATATTCCACTTTTTTTCCTAAAAATTTCAGTGCAATTATATGCTGTGTAGGAGATTACCATTTTCATAAATAATAATTACATAAATAAATAACAATCTGCTATGGAAAACAAGCTATGTTTAACAACAATGCATTGTTTAACAACAATGTAAGTTAAACACCACAAACACTTACACAACAAACTCAAAAAAGTTTTCTATAGTATTTCTATACTGGGTCGATGGGTGGATTTGGCAGTAGATGGCTTCATCGACTTTCAGTATGAATATACAATGGGCCGTGTCTATTCTATAACTGGTCTAAGACTAAAACTGTTAGTAAATATGTTTTCTCTTCTAAAACTGCTGATTTGAAGTGGAAATTACTAAAATAAATTTACAGAACAGATTTTCCATCAATGGAATTGAAAAACATCCACCGGGTGACTGCATATCAATGTTCAAATTCGCTGGACGGCGCGATGCACGGTTCGCTGCGCTGTTCGAGGCTCGGTTCGTCATGTGTGGACATACAGGTATGCAAATAGAGCTCAATATTATCTACATTCATGAACTCCCTTACACAGCTTCCGGTTCCCTCCTGACATATGATTAAGCATATAATAGACCAATAGGGAAACGAAAAACCCGGTTATGGAGTACACATTAAATCACGTGGGACATTATCAAATTCTACCCCACATGGATACCCCTCTCCCCCATTGATACGGGGTAAATTCAATAAAACGCTCCATTAATAAATCAGGGGTCATTCAAGTGGGTCAACCTATTTGGGAAATCAGGGGTCATATTCAATAAATCAGGGGTCCCTGAGGTGGGTCAACATATTTATGAACTTCACATTCTCTCAAACCACCCTCAACCCCTAATTATTACCCCCTCAATTATACAGTATAATTATTAATAGAATTTAGTATATTAACAAATCATTAGCAATATTGGGAACCAAGCTTCGCTCTGGAGTACAAAAGCATAAAAAATGTATTACGAAAGAAGAAATTATAATAACATTCATAGTTCAAACAGAAATGTTCTATCTAATCACAGTAAATTGAGATTAATTCCCAGATAAATGCAAATATTTCCCTCTCAAAGGCCCAGTTGCACAAAAGCCGGTTAAAATTTTAATCCTGATTAACTTCACGTGAACCGA
Source organism: Nilaparvata lugens (assembly GCF_014356525.2). Taxonomy (NCBI): domain Eukaryota; kingdom Metazoa; phylum Arthropoda; class Insecta; order Hemiptera; family Delphacidae; genus Nilaparvata; species Nilaparvata lugens. The sequence continues at coordinate 48,524,028 of NC_052511.1, read as the reverse complement.
ATCAGAGGAGATCATTTCAAAAAGATGGATCTACTGGAATTAATCAGGATTGAAAATAGCCCGGCTTTTTGCAACTGGCACTAAGTAGCTGATTGAATGATTACAAAAGTTCAACAGCTGAGACATAATTTTGACACAGTTCCTCACACATGAACTTGCTCACTCACTTCCATCACCAACAGACGACAAAATAATTATTATCAGCTGTTTTTCCAAGGATGAATAATAATTATCCTTATAATGTCCTTAAGCGAGTTTCCCCAGGGATTAGACCTAGTGCAATCGAATCTTTATATTATAAACCTAGTATGTTCTGAATTTTCGTGAGAATCGATAGAGCCGTTTTCGAGATCCGGTGAAATACAAACATATAAACATCCAATCATCTAAACATATAAACAGAAGTTGCTCGTTTAATAGTATAGGATAGAAAGATTTATCTTGTCATTATTTTTTGGAGAATCATTGTGAGAAGGATCTTTTAGGGTCCTCATCCTATCATGATAACTCAGTAAAACAATAGAGAAACAATAGCATAAGTAGATATCCCATGGTATAGGGCGTTTATGTCGCAACTTTTACTGTTATCTCAAGCCGATAGTCCACGTAGTTCTTTCCCGTGAAGCTTTATGACGCTGGTAATCTCTTATATTGTGCCGTTCATACACTCTTACCTGGTTAAAAGTTAAACAGTAAAAATCGACAATAATCGACAGTAATCGGCTTGAGATAACAGTAAACGTTGCGACATAAACGCCCTATACCATGGGGATATCTACTTACCCTATTACTTCTCTATGGTAAAACTATCAACGAATTGTTCTTCTGGATATAAATACTTATTTTTATTTATTAGTGTCATTCTTCTCCATCCTCCACTACAACCGATCTGATAACGTTGTGAAGCTAGAAAAGGCTAATGCTACCCTCCGCTTTGTTGAATAATAGACAAGTTAGTATAGCAGATTCAATGTCAATCAATTACTGCCATTATAACGTGGACCCAACGAGCTATAATATATAGTGAATTCCATGTTATAATGACAGTGGAGAAAGATAGGAGAACAAGGTTGCCGATCCTCCGTCTTGACAATGCCTTCTATAGACCGTAGCTGATACAGGTTTATTGATGTAATATTGAACTGTTCATTCTCTTTTAGAATAATCAATTATTGACCGAACGTAGTGAGGTCTATGTTTTAACTCGGATTTTTTTTTGTATGTCTGTATGTAATGCGATTATGGCCAAACGCGTTGATAGAATTAGATGAGATTTGGCAGGAATATTCCTTCTTCAACTGCGCGTCGATGTATACACTAGGTTTTTCGAAATTTTTCATGTTAAGGATAATATGAAAAGAAAAGGAATTCCTCCATATTCTGATAACACTATATATATATAATCTACTTTGAAGATAAGATCAATCAGACTATAGAATTATTCATAATCAATCAGCTGACAAGTGGATTATTCATTGCATGCATTACACAGATGTCTGGCCGTGTCTATTTCTATGAGGTAGGGTTTCAATATTTCTTAAGATGCAAGCCCATCAGTATCAATACTCTAACATTTCAAAAACAAATGTAATAGGTGATCGAAAATAAAATTAAAATGAATAAATTAACTAATAATGATGAATAAATTATAGTATTCTTGAATGAAAAAAATTAATATTTTAAAATAGTTGAGAAATATTTTTATCAGATGGAAAGATTATCACAAAACTGGATGAATTATCATTGTGTTCATTGAGTTTATTAACATAAGTGAGTTTTTGATCTTGTAGAAAACAAATAACAGTTTTTAAGAGTTAATTATGATTCAACTGTGAATTGTGATTCAACTGAATCAACCAGAACAGGTGACATCAGATACTTGTGGATGAGAAAACTGCGTGAGGTCTACTGTTCACAGAACTACTAGTATTTTATTGAACAAGAAACTATATTTCTCAATAATTTCATAATGAATTTCTCAATAAATTAAGATGAAATATTTTGTTTATTATTAATTTTAAATTGTTAAAAGACGGTCTGGCAACAGAGCAAAGCGAGAAAGAGATAGCGCTATCCGCTTTTTTGAATGATAGACAAGGATACCATTGCTAATCAAACACTGCCATTATAACGTGGACCTCACAAAATATTGCTTCCAAGCTGTTAAAAATATTCAAATCTGGACGTTATCCGCTACCTAGCGGAAAGAATGTCAACTACGTTAAGTGTTAGTTACAAAATCTACCGCTAGATGCCTCATTCTGCCCTCACAAGTTCAAGTTCACACAAGGCCATTCAAAAGCGTTCACTTTCTATTCATAATAATCTTGTAGTGCTCATAATAAAAATCTATAGCAAAGTATCATCAATTCATACAGCTATTTCCAAAGAGTAATCTTAAAATCTTTACCTTTAATTCTTTCATCTTATTTTGATCTTTAAAGATAATCTTAATGATAATCTTCAACCCTCTATTATGTTGTTCAACAAGTGTTTCCTGAATACAAGTTGGTCGATGGATAGATACACTATTTCGATAGAATATTCATAATTATTTATTAAAAGTTATAAATAATGATATTAGACATTTATAGTCGTCTAACACGCATAGGCTATATTTTCAGTGAAGTGTGAATAACAACATAAACTTTGTACTATTCTAAGGAAATTTGAAGAAGAAGCAGTTTTGGGCGGAAAGCCTGTTATTTTATCTTACATTATAATGTATCAATTATTCTGCAGACAATCAATGAATTTTTATTTGATCGTGAGGATAGAAATGAATGGAAATGAAATGTCAAGAAATAAAAAAGGTGGCAAATAAAAATAGCTAGTAGTTCTGTGAACAGTAAACATCACGCAATATTCTCATCCACAAGTACCTGATTGAAACTATAGACCTTATGAAAATACAGCAATAGACTGGCTTCTCCACACATCTGTGTAATCACTTGTCAGCTGATTTATGATGAATAATTCTATAGTCTGATTTTTACTCTAATATTGGCGTATGAAGAAGGCTCCTTTTCCCTTTTATATTATCCTTGAAATGCAAAATTTCCAAAAAAAACCTTGTATATACGTCGACGCATAATTAAAAAAGGAACATACCTGTCAAATTTCATGAAAATCTATTACCGCGTTTCGCCGTAAACGCGCAACATAATTATAAACATTTAAACATTAAGAGAAATGCCAAACCGTCGACTTGAATCTTAGACCTCACTCCGCTCGGTCAATAAATACGTGGGAAGCAGAGGAGGAAAATCTGGAGGAAGTGAGGGTGAAATAGGTATTTGAATAGGTCTAGAGGAGAAAGAAGGAGAGAAACTGATAGGAGGAGAAGAGGAATGAGAGGAAGTTTGGTAAGACATGATGGGGAAAGTGAAGGAATACAAGAACACACACCCCTGAAATATCCCTGAAATTCACAACTCTCAACAAAAATCACACTCTAAAAAACCCAGTACCCCTTCACCTTCAATGTCCTGCAATGAGTGTATATTTTTGACCGAGCGAAGTGAGGTCTAAGATTCAAGTCGACGGTTTTACATTTCTCTTAATGTTTAAATGTTTGAATGTTTAAATGTTTATATGTTGCGCATTTACGGCGAAACGCGGTAATAGATTTCATGAATTTGACAGGTTGTTTCTTTTTTAATTGCGCATCGACGTATATACAAGGTTTTTTGAAATTTTGCATTTCGAGGATAATATAAAAGGAAAAAGGAGCCTCCTTCATACGCCAATATTAGAGTAAAAATCAGACTATAGAATTATTCATCATATATCAGCTGACAAGTGATTACACAGATGTGTGGAGAAGCCAGTCCATTGCTGTATTCCCATATTAAGGTCTATAGTTTCAATCAAGTACTTGTGGATGAGAATACTGCGTGAGGTCTACTATTCACAGAACTACTAGTATTAATTAAATAACTCATATAGGTGATTATTACTAATTGGGTAATATTATCTACTTTTTGTGTAGTTGAGAAGTTGATATTGTGGTAATTACTCATGTTAAATTAAAATACTACGAAATTGTCAAAAAACACAGATTTTTAGATAGTTACACCATTGTCAATCTCTGATAAACAAGAGTTTGAAATGAGTTTGAAGAGTTTGAGAATAATGGTAAACAAGAGTTTATCAGAGATTGACAATGGAGTAACAACCGAAACCGGTCTTTCTAACTATCAATAAATCTTTGTTTTTTTTGACAATTCCGTAGTATTTTTATTTGATCAACTCTTGTTTATCAGAGATTGATAATGGTGTAATAACCGAAACCAGTCTTTCTAACTATCAATAAATCTGTGTTTTTTTGACAATTTCGTAGTATTTTTATTTGATCAACTCTTGTTTATCAGAGATTGACAATAGTGAAATAACCGAAACCGGTCTTTTTATCAATAAATCTGTGGTTTTTTGACAATTTCGTAGTATTTTTATTTGATCAACTCTTGTTTATCAGAGATTGACAATGGTGTAATAACCGAAACCGGTCTTTCTAACTATCAATAAATCTGTGTTTTTTTGACAATTTCGTAGTATTTTTATTTGATCAACTCTTGTTTATCAGAGATTGACAATGGTGTAACAACCGAAACCGGTCTTTCTAACTATCAATTAATCTGTGTTTTTTTTTTGACAATTTCGTAGTATTTTTATTTGATCAACTCTTGTTTATCAGAGATTGACAATGGTGTAACAACCGAAACCGGTCTTTCTAACTATCAATAAATCTTTGTTTTTTTTGACAATTCCGTAGTATTTTTATTTGATCAACTCTTGTTTATCAGAGATTGACAATGGTGTAATAACCGAAACCAGTCTTTCTAACTATCAATAAATCTGTGTTGTTTTTTGACAATTTCGTAGTATTTTTATTTGATCAACTCTTGTTTATCAGAGATCGACAATGGTGTAATAACCGAAACCGGTCTTTCTAACTATCAATAAATCTGTGTTTTTTTGACAATTTCGTAGTATTTTTATTTGATCAACTCTTGTTTATCAGAGATTGACAATGGTGTAATAACCGAAACCGGTCTTTCTAACTATCAATAAATCTGTGTTTTTTTTTTGACAATTCTGTAGTATTTTTATTTGATCAACTCTTGTTTATCAGAGATCGACAATGGTGTAATAACCGAAACCGGTCTAACTATCAATAAATCTGTGGTTTTTGACAATGTCTTAATAATAATATTTTAATAATTTAATCTTTTATTTTATTTTATTTTAATCTATTTGATAATATTATCTAATAGATTTCAAGAAGTGGAACGAAATTTCCTACCTACTAAATTTCCTTTTATTTTCTACCGGAGTATGAAGAAGTAGAAGCAAAAGCAGAGACGGAGAGAAAAGAAAATGGAATAGGAGGAAAAGAAACAGTGAAAAGAAGAGAATAGAAGGAAGAGAAATAAGGGAAGAGAAGAGGAGAGTGGTATTTTTTATCCCACTCAGTAATTATTTATTCTCATGAGAAATCATATTTGAAAGTATTATTATCTCCATTTCCCTCTAGGAAGCCTAAAAACTCAACTCAAACCGATTTCTCACTCCCAAAAAATAATTTTGGAAATTGTAAAACTAAAATGATTTGTTATTCAAGCTCAAATTGCCTGCCAGCCACTCTAGAATCAAATGATAACGTTGGAACTTGGAGGTTAACCACCATTACCTGTTTGCATGTCAAACATCCATTAAAATATTACAATATTTATTTTGCCTCTACCCTAGCTACAATCTCCCATTCCCTCTCACTCTCTCTCTGTCACATTTGGTAGAGAGTTAGTGGGGAGGATATTTTTAATATTCTTTCCGAAGAATGGACATTGATATGTCCAAAGCTCCGCCAATTCATGTAGATGCATAACAATATATGTAATTATCTATAGTTATAATATTACAAATTGCTTTTTCATATCATATACAGTTCAATAACTATTTTCTTAGTCTATATTATGTAAATTCATCTATAAGTTTGTTGTATTGCAAGCTATTGTATATAAGTGTATAAGCCAGTATATATTGTATATTTGTATATATATATATATATTATATATATATATATATATATATATATATATATATATATATATATATATATCTATATATATAATATATATCTACATAAAGTACTCAATCAATTAATCGCTCACACTCACACACTCTCTCTCTCACATTCTCACTCTCTTTCTCCCTCGATCTCTCTCACACTCTCTCTCACACTCTTAGGGTTGTGTGGCAGAGAGGACCAGGAGTCCTAATTCCGCCCTAATAAAGGCATATAATCAATCAATCAATCAATCTCCCTCAATGTCGTTCTCTTTCTCTCTTTCTCTCTCTTTGGTAGAGAGTTAGTGGGAAGGATATTTTGAATATTCTTTCCGAAGAATGGACATTGATATGTCCAAAGCTCCGCCAATTTATGTAGATGCATAACAACATTATCTATAGCTATTACCAATTGCTTTTTTCATATCATATGCAGTTCAATAATTATTTTCTTAGTCTATATTATGTAAATTCATCTATAATTTTGTTGTATTGTAAGCTATTGTATATAAGTGTATAAGCCAGTATATATTGTAATCTACATAAATAAAGTACTCAATCAATCAATCACACACACTCACACACTCTCTCTCACTCATTCTCACTCACTCTCTCTCCCTCGATCTCTCTCACGCTCTCTCACTCCCTCTCTCTCACTCACTGTCTCTCTCTTTCTCTCCCACTATCTCTCTTTCTAATTCTCCTATGACGTCAGTTCCCCGTGAATCTATTGCCCGATTTGATCAACCTGTTTAGTTTGTATGACGTAAGCAAAGAACAATGATAGTACACCTTCGCAATTCCTAAATCTCGCATTATTATTTTCTCATTACCATTCTATATTATTGAACAGGGATCTATGTTATTGTAAGGTGAGTAACCGGATATTTTTGGAACAGGGTTCAAGAAAATAGATTTTTGTGATGTATTATGCATGCATGAACAATCCATTGTTAGTTGATAAGTGATATTTTTAGATGGTGTCTTTTATTTTTGGAAGCGTTTTTATAGGGAGAATATATTTGGGATATCACATTATGAGGGGACATTTCTTTATAAGCTGTTGTGTAGGCTGAGATATGGAATAGTCCATATCAAAATTATATGTAAAATCATTACGTCATGTAAAATCAAAAAATCTGGTGTGGCGCACTAACACAACTTTCCTTGCCGTTATGAAAAATTTATCACCTGACGCTAGTGTTCCCGCGCATCTCAAGTCCACTATTCAAAGATCTAAGCCAGCTGGTGACAAGACTATGGACAGCTGGTGACACTGGAGACACACGAGGTCTACTATCTTCATAGTGAATAATTTAATAGAATCAACAGTTGCCAACACTTTGCAATTGAAATTATAACATTTTCTCGAATTTCGAGCTTATTTTAAATTTTAGGTGAAAATGTTACTGAACATTAATTGTAGAGATTTTCATGCTGAATCTACTCCACTTGATTTTTTTTGTTTCAATTGAATCTGAAGCCTGATAATTGGGAATCTATCTGCATTGATGGGGCGGAGCTCCTGAAATTTTTACAGATATGGGACTTGTGGCAGTTGATAGAGCTTGTCGATGACTATTTTAGGTATGAATTCGATCAATATCGTTGGAGCCGTTTCCGAGAAAATCACGAAAAACCCTGTAATTGACAACATTTTTGCCATTTTAGCCGCCATCTTGAATTGCATTTGATCGAAATTGTTCGTGTCGGATCCTTATAGTGAAACAACCTTAAGTTCCAAATTTCAAGTCATTCCGTTAATTGGGAGATGAGATATCGTGTACGCAGACGCACATACACTCATACACACACACACACACACACACACAACCACACACACACACACACACACACACACACAACCACACACACACACACACACACACACACACCACACACACACCACACCACACACACACACACACCACACACACACACACACACACACACACACACACACACACACACACACACACACACCACACACACACACACACACCACACCACACACACACACACACACAACACACACACACACACACACACACACACACACACACACACACACACCCACACACACACACACACACACACACACACACACACAACACACACACACACACACACACACACCCACACACACACACACACACACCCACACACACACACACACCACACACACACACCACACACACACACACCCACACACACAACACCCACACACACCACACCACACACACACCACACACCCACACACACAACACAACACACACACACACACACACACACACACACACACACACAACACACACACACCACACACACCACACACACACACACACACACACACACACACCACACACACACACACAACACACACACACACACCACAACACACACACACACACACACACACACACACCACACACACACACACACACACACACACACACACACACACACACACACACACACACACACACACACCACAACACACACACACACACACACACACACAAACATACAGACCAATACCCAAAAACCACTTTTTTGGACTCAGGGGACCTTGAAACGTATAGAAATTTAGAAATTGGGGTACCTTAATTTTTTTCGGAAAGCAATACTTTCCTTACATATGGTAATAGGGCAAGGAAAGTAAAAATATATGTATCCGTAATAATTCACTGTACTTCTTTCACATTTCATCAAAGAGAAAGCATCGGTACTATCTTTATTTCTATTTATCTTTTATTATTCTATTCATTTATAAATTATATTTCAATAGTCGTCCATCAGAGAATAGATCTAGTTATCTAGTCATGTACACATAATACAATATGTGGACGTACAACAGGCTTATGCCCTAAACTATAGACCAATTTTGTAGAATAATGTATATTACAATTTATTGGAATTTGAATTGAATCTATGGATTCTATGAATACTAGTAGTTCTGTGAACAGTAGACCTCACGCGGTATTCTCATCCACAAGTACCTGATTGAAACTGTAGACCTTATGGAAATACAGCAATAGACTGTCTTCTCCACACTTCTGTGTAATCACTTGTCAGCTGATTTATGATGAATAATTCTATAGTCTGATTTTTACTCTGCAATTGGCGTATGAAGGAGGCTCCTTTTTCCTTTTATATTATCCTTGAAATGCAAAATTTCCAAAAACCTTGTTTACGCGCAATTAAAAAAGGAACATACCTGTCAAATTCCATGAAAATCTATTACCGCGTTTCGCCGTAAATGCGCAACATATAAACATTCAAACATTTAAACATTAAGAGAATTGCCAAACCGTTGACATGAATCTTAGACATCACTTCGCTCGGTCAATAATAGAATAGAATAGATTTTATTGATCAAAAAATATATAACATATAATCTCATCACGTCGGTCAGGTACAATGACATTGACATAGATGAAGTAACTCTAGAATACATGTGAATTGAATCTATTGTAGACTTTATCATATTAAACACTCCCTAATGTTATAACTTGTCACCGTCTTCTAGTTCATTATCTGAAATTATTTACGAAATCTTCAAACAAAATATAATGATACCAACAAAACATTTGTGATCCATTCATTATTTATGATGATAGAAAGTGGTTGACAATTTCAATTTGTGCTAATCAAAATCGATTCTAAGAAAACAGGAAAATGTTCACATATCACATACTCAAGAAATCTGGTGTGGTACACACACAACTTTCCTTGCTCATTGATCTTTAAGCCTCAGCATTAACGAGGATAATTTAGGGAATAACATTATGCCGATTGGCGGCTAAATAATTTAAAACTACGATTATACTATTGTGATTGTGTTCAGAGTACATTTTCCTTTGTTTGAATTATGAAATTTGAGGATTTTTTAAAAGTTGTCAAAACAGCTGTTCTACAAATAAAATATCGACATGTGTTCTTTTGAATAAACTGCTCTACCTACCTACCTCACGCACGAGAAGGAGGTTACATAGTAAATTTCTCAAGGATGGGGTGGACCCCCTGTTAATTTCTCAGGGAGGAGACTCATGCCAGTTAATAGAGCTGATATACAGGGTATGAATTTGAAAAAAAATCGGTCAAGTCATTTTTTGAGAAAATCGTGATAGAAATTTAACGAAATTCATTCTTCTCAGGAATATTACGGAGCTCCTGCAATTTTCCTAGAAATGAGACTCATGTCAGTTGATAGGGCTTATGAATAGCCATCTAGGGTATAAATTTGAAGAAAATCGTTAGAGCCGTTTTCGAGAAAACCGTGAAAAACATTGTTTTGGATTTTTAGCCATTATCAGCCATTTTGAATTGAATTTTATTGTATTTCTTATTGTCGAATCCTCATGGTATAAGGACCTTAAGTTTAATATTTCAAGTCAATCGGTTAATTAGGAATGGAGTTATCGTGTTCACAGACACACGCACCCACACACACAGACCAACATCCAAAAATCATGTTTTTTGACTCAGGGGACCTTGAAACGTATAGAAAACATGAAATTGGGGTACCTTAAATTTTTTTGGAAAACAATACTTTCCTTACCTATGGTAATAGGGCAAGGAAAGTAAAAATACAATGATTGTATACTTTATTCTTTATTGATCCATACAATAAGAACATCATCGAAATGATAGGGAGAGAAAAAATAAGGTAACCTTGTGCTATTCCTGTCCCAAATGCACTTTCCATTTTTCCAATTCAAATCTAACTAACTTCTGATACAAAAATAGTAAACAATTATCGTAACTCAAGTCCACAACATTGTGATACAAAATTAACAATTATTCAATTATTGCACTACAATATAATGTAATTGTATTACATGAATTAATTTGTCGTTTCGAGTGCAATTAAACTCAATTTTCAATTTGGCAACTCAAGCTGTCACATTATTTGAAATCGTTCAAGGTGTTCTTAATAAGCTGTCAAAACCTGTGAATCACACAGAGTCGACAAAAGATGATATCATTCAAATGCAAATAGCAAGGTCATTGTCATCTCTGCTTCTCACAGTTATGTGAACATATAGCTCGCCTTTTTCTATCTCTGTGTTCTTACTTACATTCTCCCTCTTTTTCTATCTTTTCTTCTTCTTCATTCTGTATTCTTTTTACTCTATGGAAAAAGTACTTCCAGTGTCCATATTACCTGAACAACATTTATATAGTAAAACCAGAGTCAAATAATCTTGGATTAATAGTATCTTACGTCAAAAGGACGGGAAGGGGCTTTTTACAAGTGAGAATGATGTTTCTAGTCGAGGCGTTAGCCGAGACTAGAATTTTATTAGTGCACTGCAAAAGACATTCACGTCCAAGCAACGTAAACCATTTTTTTTCATAATAATCTCAAGAAGAATAATTATTGAGAATTAGAAAACATAACCTGCTTGTGCTGAAGCTACTACATGCATTCTATAAACATAACCTAGTTTGCAAATTCCGGATCAGGAATTTCTTGATTGTAGTTGACAAAACTTCCACCTGGAGCGCTAAAACGCGGTTTTTTGTAGCAGTTTTGCTGTTCCTATTTCGAAACTAGGAAACATACTCGACTGTGAAGAAAACATATGGTTTCATTACAGTGGAGTATGCTGTAATGAGAATCGTATGTTTATTTGTTCTGCAAACAGCTGTTTACCGGATTGATTTCATGCATGGAAAATAGCTGAGATTGAATGCCTATGACAAAAATATTATTACTCTATGGTAAAACCTTGCTAAACCGGCTCGAAGGTTTAGGAAGAAGAATTTTGTTCTTCTTCTTCTTCTTCTTCTTCTTCTTCTCTTCTTCTTCTTCTTCTTCTTCTTCTTCTTCTTCTTCTCTTCTTCTTCAAATTTTACTCATTTTTTGAAAATCATAACTCAGTACTCATTGGAGATGGTGAGTTCTGAATGATTTAATCTAAAAAAAGGCTGGAGCAAATTTTTCTGTCCGATTACTGAATTAGGCGGAAATGGCTGAAAACTGGAAAATGAACCGAAAATACGAGGTTTTTGGGCCACTCTGTATCTAGCACAAGGAAATTTTGCATGGAAAAATTCGTTCTGGACTTCTCTCATGTATCCAAATAATATATTAAAAAATGGATCTACTATACAAATTGCAAGCACCAATGTATATGTGACTGGACTAATATCTTGATTTATGAGTATCCTAGAAGGTGGAGAATTATTCTTTGCTATTCATTTATACAATAAGTACATTATCAAAATGATAGAGAGAGGAAAAATAAGGTAACCTTGTGCTATTCCTCTCCCGAATTTAGATAACACATAGGCGTCCGAAATAGGTTAAGTCTTGTATTTCTTCAATTCACAAAATTTTCAGTCCTCAAGTATTTTCACAAAGTATTATTAACCGAACGTAGTGAGGTCTATGTTTCAACTAGATTTGCTTTTGTCTGTCTGTATGTAACGCGATTACGGCCAAATGCGTTGACAGAATTTGATGAGATTTGGCAGGAATATTCCCTTTTCAACTACGCGTTGATGTACACACAAGGTTTTTTGATATTTTGCATTTCAAGGATAATATGAAAAGAAAAGGAATTCCTCCATACTCTGACATCACTATATCATCTACTTTGAAGATAGGATCAATCAGACTATAGAGTTATTCATAATCAATCAGCTGATGAGTGCATGCATTACACAGATGTCTGGTCGTGTCTATTTCTATAAGGTAGGGTTTCAATATTTTTTATGATGCGTGCCCATTAGTATCAATACTCTCACACTTGAAAAACAAATTTAATAGGTGAATGAAAATAAAATGAAAAATGATTAAATGAACTGAATAATGCCCAAGAAATTGTAATATTCTTGATTGAAAAAAATAATTTTAAAATAGATGAGAAATATTTTTATCAGATGGAAAGATTATCACGAAGCTGGATAAATCATCATATGGAATACAAATTCAAACGTGAACTGAGCTTATTAACATAAGTGAGTTTTTGATCTTGGAGAAAACAAATAACAGTTTTTAAGAGTAAATTATGAATTGTGATTCAACTGAATCAACTAGAACAGGTGACATCAGATACTTTTGGACGTGAGGTCTACTGTTCACAGAACTACTAGTAAAACTACTGACCATCCTCAAAAACAGGCTTCAGTTATAGCCGACTGTTGTTGGTACCGGCATAAATAATTATATTGAAAGGTTATTTCAGAACTATTTCCATTGAAATGATTTTATTATCAATCGATACAATTCTTCTTCTTCTTCTTCTTCTTCTTTCTTCTTCTTCTTCTTCTTCTTCTCTTCTTCTTCTTCTTCTTCTTCTTCTTCTTCTTCTTCTTCTTCTTCTTCTTCTTCTTCTTCATCATCATTTTTCCTTTCCCTCTCCATCACTCTGTTAAATCTGTATAGAATGATACAGTATTATTGCACTCTGTTGCTGGTTACCATGATACAGTATCATTATTATATGGTCCGTATCGTGTCCACTGCCAGCGCTATCTAGCGTAATACTTTTCAACTACTTTAAGCTTTTTTCTACTCCGATCCTCGTGAGTGCAACTTTTATCAAGGATTTCAACTGAATTCCTGGAAGATTTTTTCAATTCTCACTATCAAAAAACCTTCACTGATATGCAGAAAACTCACAAATTGAATTTCGATGCCTTTAGAATCTTATTTATTAGTGATAACTGAGTTTTAATGTGCCACTTCTCGCCAGAGTTTTGTGGCAGCATTATTGTGTATTGTAGACTGATTTTTGAACAATAGTTGTAAATTTGTTATTCTTTTTTAGTTGGCATTCACGCTCACTAGAGCGTTATTTTTTTAGAGAATCATTGTTGAACCTATGTAAGGTAAACCTTTCTGGTACCTCGATGATTCATTGATAAATTTAACAAAATTTTGATTTGTATCAATGGTCGCCAAACTTATGAGTCTGTGAGCTAGAATAGCATTCATAAACCTTCTAGTCAGCTACCAAGGATTATTAGACTAAAGAAGTTATTGTACGAAAAATTTTCACACTTTTATTGCCTATAAAGATACATTTCTAGTATTGAAATCTACTAATCTCATAGCAAAAAGTATAACAAAAGTTGAATTTGAAATGTACATTTCAATGAGAGCAGTGGAACTCTTTTTGGTCATCAAGTATTTTCTTGATGTTTGGAGTGTACGTTTTTGCCGCCATACTGACGCAGTTGTCCAATATTGTTCATCAGTCAGTCTGTTCCTACATCAATTTTTATGAATTTCATACTTGAAAAAGATGCTTCACACAAGTAGGTAGAGCTGAACATCTCTTTCAACCTCAATACAACTTGAATAATATTTGGATATTTTTCTTTTGGGACTTGAGACCAAATATTTCCAGTTGTGGAAAGTGACCTGAGAGACAGATCATTTTGAAAATCCACAAATACCATTTCAACTGAAGCCTGATATCCACCAAAATGTTGTACAACATAAGCTGCAAAATCTTCTGCATAGATCTCTACGAAAGAGAGTTGATAAATTTACCATATTTGATATGCTTTTAAAATCTTGAAATCGTTGATCAAACTATTGTCTCAAGTCTGAAAGAATTGTAACGTATACTTCTTTGTTATTGCTGCGGTGCTGTGGAGGATTTTTCTCGTCATTAATTTTCTTCAGACTAGGAAAGTGTATATATTCAAATTAATGTTGTTTTCCATGACGAAACACTATATAATAACTTTGTTATAGTTCTGACACTGTGTTACTTGTAAATATTTGAAAAAAACACTTACTTTTCTTGGAGTATTGAGGTATTGAGTAACTCAAATATTTACAAGTAACACAGTGTCTGAACTATAACAATAGTTATTTGTGCAACTAGTGCGCAAAGTGACAGTTTGCTGCACCGAAAGAAACGTTTACGCCCGAGCCGTAGGCGAGGGCGGAATGGTTTCTTGAGTGCAGCAGAGGAACTTTGCGCACGTATTTCACATTAAGTTTTTCCTACAGTTACCATTGAATATGAAAAGTGGGTAATTATGGGTTAAATTGGCTGAAATCCATCAAATGTTTTCTGTGTAATTTTATTATTGATAAAAACCTTAATTTATTGTCAAATTGAATAAAAATGTTGTCCTTGGTTATAATAATATATAATGAATAATAATTAGCGCGTTGTGCTTGGTTGCACCTCTGCTCACTATAGCAGCCACAGCAGTCACTGTTACCAACTTCATTTTGATTTTGCTGCACTGTTGCTCCATATAACCTACTAAGTATTTTGCGTTGCCATGTTGCAAATCTGGAGTGCAGAAAAATTTTTCCCGCACTAGAGCGGAAAAGTGATTCTTTGCGTTCTGTAATCAGTGCAGCAATGGCCACTTTTCAACGTAACTGTAGGAAAAGTATATATTAAAACTGGAATACATTCTTTTGCACGAGCATTTCTGTGAGCTACCAAAAACTACTCCACGAGCTACCGGTAGCTCGCGATCGACTGTTTGGCGACCACTGATTTATATCCTCGAAACTACCATGTTTTACTATACCCTTTTATTGAGTTCTTCACCTCACAAGTCCTAAGATTCAAAGCTCGGGATTTAGCTAACATCTAAAGTCGGGTCTAGACGCTCAAGTTTAGCTTGTCTTTTGCTCAAGCAAAAGTCGGAGCATGTAAGTCGTTGCGTCTGGACGGTAAAACGGATCGGACGGTCTTCAAGCTTAAGTCGTCAAACTTGAAATGTATCGGCCGGCAATCTTTTTCCATCAAACCTTCCGTCTTTTGCCTATCCACCAAAACCTAAATCGCGTAAAAAAGGAGATAGAGCAATAATTGTGATATCAGATTCGGATTCAGCAAAAACTGAAATTCTGATTTGGATTCTGAGAATATCACAGTAGCTGCGGTGAAACCAGCGGCTGCTGCAAAAGAGCTAGCTTCTTCTTCGGCATCTGGCTGGGAACTGAGCTGTGAATACTGGTTTATTCCATACTATATGTAGCTCTGCTACAATTAATGGCAGCACAGAGAAGAAAAAGAAGATATTGGATAGATAATTTTGTCTCTATTCCAGTCAAATTCACACTCCATCCGGCTGATGCAAGAGCTACCTTCTTCTTCGGCATCTGGCTGGGAACTGAGCAGTAAATACTGGTTTATTCCATACTATATGTAGCTCTGCTACAAGTAATGGCATCAAAATGGCAGCACAGAGAAGAAAAAGAAGATATTGGATAGATAATTTTGTCTCTATTCCAGTCAAATTCACTCTCCATCATTGCACAATAATATATAAATCAAAAAGAAATGCTCGCAATGCTCAGTAACCTACTAGCACTCTGACAACAAATGAGTACAGTATATCTGGTGTAAACCCAGCAGGCACTAAACAGCTACATCTAGCTCTGCTATAAACAAAAATTGACATGTAGCAGAGCTACATATAGCTACATATAGCTCTGCTACATAAAATTAGCGTTAAATCTACTTATAACAGAGCTACATCTAGCAGAGCTATAATTATGTAGCTGATAGAGCTTAAGAGCTATATGTAGCTGATAGAGCTTAAGAGCTATATGTAGCTGATAGAGCTTTATATAGCTGACAGAGCTATATGTAGCTGACAGAGCTATATGTAGCTCAAATTTTATATAGCTCTGCTATATAGCTTTCCAGCTATATCGTGTAAACGTAGCTTTATATTGTATAGATTCTCACGATAACAAAAGAAAATTTTTCCCTGTGAAAATTCCCTCTGCGGAATAGGAATTGAACAATCTTGAACTCAACCCAGCTAAAAGTGTGAGGATGAGTTGAATTTTTATGGAATTTTCAAATAAACTTAGCCTGAATATTGATACAGTATTTTAGTTGTAAACATTAATAATTTGAAGTTATATTCCCAATTCTATCAATTCAAGGACTTGACCTACGCTTAATATTTCAAATCTATTAAAATTATAAATTTAGCAGGGGTTTTCAGGATTTCACAATAATTGACCGAGCGAAGTGAGGTCTAAGATTCAAGTCGACGGTTTGGTATTTCTCTTAATTTTTATATGTTGCGCATTTACGGCGAAACGCGGTAATAGATTATTTATCATGAAATTTGACAGGTATGTACCTTTTTTAATTGCGCGTCGACATATATATACAAGGTTTTTGGAAATGTTGCATTTCAAGGATAATATAAAAGGAAAAAGGAGCTTCCTTTATACGCCAATATTAGAGTAAAAATCAGACTAGAATTATTCAACATAAATCAGCTGACAAGTGATTAAACAGATGTGTGGAGAAGCCAGCCTATTGCTGTATTTCCATAAGGTCTATAGTTTCAATCAGGTACTTGTGGATGAGAATACTGCGTGAGGTCTACTGTTCACAGAACTACTAGTAAGTTTCTTGAATAAAATAGCGGCCTATTCCACAAGCACAATCTTAATGAAGGCTGATGTCATACGATTTATTAATTTTAATTGACTGACAATTGTGAGATTGATCATCTTTAATGAATGGTGCGGTATGGTTTTTGGTTGGTGTATGGTTTTATGCTGAATGCTCGATCAAGTTTTTCGTTGAGGATGAAGCTCACAAGTCTTAGGCTTGTGCGTGGATAATTGAAGGATTTTGATAAGATAATTGTTAATTATTGATAATTGTTACAAGGCTGTTGCCTATGGTAACATTTACAAAAATTATCAACCTGAAAATGTGACCGGTGTGGTGACGAAACCATGGTCGTGTACCGAATAAAACTGTATAGAATTTGACAACATATTTGTGTTTTTATTCAAATAAAAAATTAAATGAAACTTGAGAAATAAATAATTATTCACAGTTCCGCATCAATTACAAATAGTATCAAAGAGAATAATATTGTAGACATTGAGCTTTGAGAGATAAATGAAATATATTGTATTTGTTGTTACGAATGATGTCTTTTGAAATAGTGAATTGAATATAAAAGTCAATGGTTATCAATATTATTTTGAGATTCTTATCACAGTCAGACAAAAATAAATTTTCGTAGAGTCAACTACTATTAAAAAAAACTATAACCAACTGGCAGACCAAAACCCTCGCCAATTTTGAACAAAGTACTCTAATAAAACTGGAGACTTTCCACAAAACGAGGTTACATAACGCAAAAAATATCAAGTGAGTGAAAAAAACTCAAGCAAAGCGCCAACTTTGTGTATTTAACTTTGTGTCAACAAGAGCTTCTTTGTAAGTGACAGTCGGTCAGTTTGTTATGTAACTAAATAGTAATTGCAAAATTAGTGTGGCATGTCAAAATATATAGTAACAATAATGATTATAATGATGACTATTGTATGTCTATATTGTAGTCACATAAGTCAAATTAACCTGTTGAATTTGTAAATGTAACAGGTCACAGTTTTGTAGTGAAGTCCACATTATAATGGCAAATATCGGGGACCGAACTTCGCTCTGGAGTACAAAAGCATAAAAAATGTATAACGAAAGAAGAAATTATAATAACAATCATACAGAAATGTTCGTTCTACCTAATCACAGTAAATTGAGATTAATTCCCAGAGGAATGCAAAAATTTCCCTCACAAAGGCCCAGTTGCACAAAAGCCGGTTAAATTTCCTGATTAACTTCACGTGAACCAAATCAGAGAAGACCATTTCAAAAAGATGGATCTACTGGAATTAATCAGGATTGAAAATAACCCAGCTTTTTTGCAACCGGCACTAAGTACCTGATTGAATGATTACATAATTTCAACAGCTGAGTCATAATTTTGAGTCCCACACACATGGACTCGCCCACTCACTTCCATCACCAACAGGCGAAGAAATAATTATTATTATCAGCTTATTATCAGCTGTTTTTCCAAGGATGAATAATAATTATCCTTTTGATTTCCTTCTGCGAGTTTTCCCAGGGATGAGACCTAGTGCAATAGAATCTTTATATTATAAACCTACTATGTTCTGAATTTCATGAGTATTGTTAGAGCCGTTTTCAAGATCCGGTGAAATACAAACATCTAAACATATAAACATCCAAACATCTAAACATTTGAACATATAAATAGAAGTTGCTCGTATAATAGTATAGGATGGAGGAAGATATGAAGATAGAACATCGTTGCCGATTCGCTGCCTTCAACAGAGGATAGATGATACCAGTAGTATATGAATAATATGTATTATATGTAATGAATGATATCAAATGTCCCTTCTTCCAGATTTTCAACCGTCAAAATACAAAATTATTAGTCTTCGTTGGTTTCAAGTGAAAATGAACTAAATTCTAGAAAGTAAAATCATAACCTTATTTAGAACTTTTGAAATGATATCTAAATTTGGGAGAGTAATAGTTCAAGCAGTAACCTCAATTTATCTCTTTCGGTCAGTACTTTCTTGTAAAAATAATAAATAAATATAAGTAAATTAATAAATTAATAAGTAATATGAATATTGTATTGTAAATACACTTTTAATCCACCTAAACAAATCCTATAACAAACTAAAGCTGCGTTTACACCAAGTTGATAACAAAATGTTATAACTTAATCCTTATAGATTCTATTAGAATGAACATAACTTATCATACATATGATGAACATATATGTGCTTGTCAAGATCCGTTTAATCTTATAGAATCTATAAGGATTAAGTTATTAACATTTTGTTAATAACTTTGGTGTAAACCCAGCTTAATGGATTCGATATTTGGGACCAAAATAAACTCCAGATCTTATGAAAGGTTAGTCCTGAGACATTTACGCTGTAGCACAGAATTAATTATAGAAGTTTTCTCTGGCTGTAGGTAGGTACTCTCTAGTCTGATTATAATTTATTTCATCTTCTATTTCCTTTTCATTCTATTTCATTTTTTTCTCTCCTGATGAATCTCCTCCACGGTCATTCTCTCTCTCAGACAGGTTCCTTTCCACTCTGTAGTGTAATTTATTTTCTCTTCTTTCTATAATTACACGCTCTACTGTGCTCTCTCTCACTCACTCACACACTCGCTCTCTCTCTATGGTTACAATCTCCACTGTGCCCTCTCCCACTCCCACATACTCACTCTCTCTTTCTCCTCTCTCTCTTTCTGTTGTAACATACATAAATAAAGAAATATAATCTAATCTCTCTCTCTCTTTCTATGTTTACAATCTACACTGTGCCCTCACGCTCTCTCTCTCTCTAACTTACTCTCTTTCTCTCTCTCTCCACTCTCCTTTTCTGATGGCTAGTAACTTATTTTTAGAACACGTGACTGATAAAAAGTAGGTAGCTGCAAATGTGTGGTTAGAAGAATGTCTTTGAGCGCTTGTTTGATATTATCTTTGCCTGGTTTTAGAAACAAAATAGACATTAGATTTTGACAAACTGCCAAGGAATCTGAGAACATTTAGTTGAATTAATTTTTCAACACAATAGCAGAGGTAACTTATACTGAGATATACTTATATTTTATACTTGAGAGAAACTTATACCTAAACTGATGTATCGAAGGTTTTTTATTCTATGACAAAAGTTATAGCATAGACTAAAGCTGCGTTTACACCAAAGTTATTAACAAATTGTTTATTTCTCCGTCCTTATAGATTCTATTAGATTGAACATGACTTATCATACACATGATGAACATAATATGTGTTTGTCAACTTCCGTTCAATCTTATAGACTCTATGAGGACGGAGAAATAGACATTTTGTTAATAACTTTGATGTAAACGCAGCTTTAGTCTATGCTGTAACTTTTGTCATAGAATAAAAAACCTTCGAATAATCAGTTTAGGTATAAGTTTCTCCCAAGTATAAGTATAAGTATATCTCTGTATAAGTTTCCTCTGCTATTGTGTTGAAAAATTAATTCAACTAAATGTTTACAGATTCCTTGGCAGTTTGTCAAAATCTAATGTCTATTTTGTTTCTAAAACCAGGCAAAGATGATATCAAACAAGCGCTGTGATGTAGATAAAATAATTCTACAACATTTCTGTTGCATCAATTTCAATTTTAGTTTTTTAGGCAAAAAACTAAACATAATGGTAATTATACAAAGATTACGATATCTTAATTTGTTGGCAAATAATATCTAACAAAATGCAGAGGACATTGCAACAAATGATAATCTTTTTGTGTAGTTGAGAAGTTGATATTGTAGTAATTATTCATATTGAATGAAAAAGACTAAGAAATTGTCAAATAACCACTGATTTATTGATAATTAGAAAATTTCTAATAATCAGTGAAATCAGAAATAAATCAGTGGTTTTTTGACAATTTCTTAGTCTTTTTCATTCAAAATGATAATCTGTTTATTACAAACAGATTGAAAAGTAATTCTCAATCATTCTCTCTTCATTGCAGAGAGCGCTCTGAAAATATGTTATCATTGAACTTGTTTAACAGGATGTAGCAACTAGAGATAAAGCAGCTTATCAAACAATAAATTCATTGCATGTCGTCTGGCCGGGCTCCAATCGTCTCTTGATTATTAGAGATGACTCACAATATTCTCCTACAACCAGATCAACGTTGTAATGCCAGAGTTTGATCAACATTGGTGTTGCTATCATAGTCTATCATCTTCGTATCATCCTCGTATCATCTTCGTATCATCTTTGTATCATCCTCGTATCACCTTTGTATCACCCTTGTATCATACTTGTACCATCTCCGTATCATCTTTGTATAATATTTGAATCATCATTATACCATCTTCGTATCGTTCTTGTATAAACTTTGTATCATCCTCGTATCATCCTTGTACCTTCTTCGTATCGTCCTCGTACGATCTTCATATCATGTTTGTATAAACTTTGTATCATTCTCGTATCATCTCTGTATCATCTTCCTATAGTGAGGTTCACGTTATAATGGCAGTATTTGATTAACATTGGTGTTGCTATCCTTGTCTATCATCCTTGTATCATCTTCATATCATCCTCGTATCACCATTGATTGTATCATCCCTGTATTATCCCTGTATCATCCCTGTATCATCCCTGTATCATACCTGTATCATCCCTGTATCATATTCGTATCATCCTCGTATCATACTCGTATCATCCTTGTATCATCTTCCTATAGTGAGGTCCACGTTATAATGGCAGTATTTGATTAACATTGGTGTTGCTATCCTTGTCTATCATCTTTGTATCACTATAGTGAGGTCCACGTTATAATGACAGTATTTGATCAACTTTGGTCTTGCTATCCTTGTCTATCAACCGACAAAGCCGGTGGTACTATCCTTTTCAAGGTCCACAACGATGACAATAATGTTTTTGACAGTGTAGAAATATAATTAATGATGCAGAGAATCGGCATCACTATTCTTCTATCTTTATCCACTGCCATTATAACGTGGACCACACTATAGTATCATATTTCTATAGTGTTCACGCTATAATGGCAGTATTTGATTAACATTGGTGTTGCTATCCTTGTCTATCATCTTTATATCACTAGTATCATTTTCTTATAGTGTTCATGTTATAATGGCAGTATTTGATTAACGTTGGTGTTGCTATCCTTGTCTATCATCTTTGTACCATTAGTATCATCTTCCTATAGAGTTCACGTTGTAATGGCAGTATTTGATTAACATTGTGTTGCTATCCTTGTCTATCATTCGACAAAGCAGATAGCGCTGTCCTTTTTCAAGTCATTGTGAAATTCAATCAATAAATATTGAATCCAATCAAATTAATTTATGTCTAGGGTCACTGTCAGTTGTCAACATTCCTCATTGATAACATCAATTGCTACAGATTGAATCAATTCTGACAGATTAAAGTGAATCATACCACTATGACAGCCATCAATATACGAGGACGTCATTTCTATTTTTGGATCAGCGTCATTAATCTATAATAATTATTTAGTACCTATATGTAAGTTTCCACGAGGAACTAGACACCGAAATAATTTTATTATTACTTTTGTTTTTGTTGTTTCTGTTGATAGTTTATTATTAGCAGGTAACCCGTGCTCCGCAAAGGTCAATTAAAAACTTGACCTACTGAAATCCTGAAGAATTTAAAATAGTCCCATAGCCATCCAGGTAAATTTGAAATTGAAATTGACATTTATTCATAACACTGACAATTTACAAACAAAAGTAAATGAACTTAACAAATCAGTACAATAATTTTCAAAAAACTAAAATACATAATAAAATATCATCTTCTAATTCTATTTATATAAATGAAAATAATTAAAAACTAACAAAAACATTAAGTAGCGTCAGAGTAATGATTAAGGTACTTCATAATCTATTAGATGAGTTGAAGTTACCTACTCTGAAATTTAAACTATTTGACCTTTGCAAGAGACAGAAGCCTCGAAAAAAAAATTTAACAGAAAATCTTTGTCTATTCACAGAAAATGAATTGAAAGGAGTGAACATTACAGAAGTTATTTATAGAAACCAAAAAGTATAATACAATCCTAGGAAAATAAATAAAGAAGAATTTGAGGACATATACATTTATATAAGAATATATACGCAATATTTCAAGTTAATCAGTCCTTTGACAAAGCAGTGTTTGATTTCAGTGTTTTGCTATCCTTGTCTATCATTCAACAAAGCGGATAGCGCTATCTCTTTCTCGCTTTGCTCTGTTGCCAGATCGTCTTTTGACAATGTACAATTATTAATTAATTAACGAAATATTTCATCTTAATGATGAAAATTCATTATGAAATTATTGAAAGCTATAATTTCATGCTTAATAAAATATAATTGAATATTTTAAATGAGAATTGAAAGTTAATATGACATCAATAAACCTGTATCAGCTATCGTCTATAGAAGACATTGACAAAACGAGGATCGGCAACGTTGATCTGCTATCTTTCTCCACTGCCGTGGACCTCACCATAGTTAATCAGTTGAGTAGTTGACACGTAATGATTGAGGCGTCATTCGTGAATTTCCTATTCTATACGTGTATAAGCCAGTTCTTTCCTTCATTATAATTATTATAGATTATTGTTGACCGAGCGAAGTGAGGTCTAAGATTCAAGTCGACGGTTTGGCATTTCTCTGTTTAAATGTTTGAATGTTTGAATGTTTGAATATTTGAATGTTTGAATGTTTGGATGTTTGAATGTTTGAATGTTTGAATGTTTGAATGTTTGAATGTTTGAATGTTTGAATGTTCGAATGTTTGAATGTTTGAATGTTTGAATGTTTGAATGTTTGAATGTTTGAATGTTTAAATGTTTATATGTTTATATGCTGCGCATTTACGGCGAAACGCGGTAATAGATTTTATGAAATTTGACAGTTATGTTTCAATTGCGCGTCGACGTATATACAAGGTTTTTGGAAATTTTGCATTTCAAGGATAATAATATGAAAGTTAAAAGCAGCCTCCTCCATACGCCAATATTAGAGTAAAAATCAGGCTATAGGATTATTTATCATAAATCAGCTGACAAGTGATTACACAGATGTGTGGAGAAGCCAGTCTATTGCTGTATTTCCATAAAGGTCTATAGTTTCAATCAGGTACTTTTGGATGAGAATACTGCGTGAGGTCTACTGTTCACAGAACTACTAGTTTATTATAGATAACTATAGTGCGGTCCACGTTATAATGTCAGTATTTGATCAAAATTGGACTTGCTATCCTTGTCTACCATTCGAAAAATCAGATAGCGCTATACTTTTCTAGCTCCGCAACGCTACCAGATCGTTATTTAACAATGTAGAAATATAATCTGACAAAGCAGAGAATCAGCAACCCTGTTCTCCTATCCTTTTCCACTGCCATTATAACGTGGACCTCACTATAGACAGAGTATATTACCAATATCCAAACACTCTAGAATAGAATTTCTCCTCAATCAAGTAACCTAGAATCTATTACATAAATCTAGTTCGAAAATAATTTGAATCAGGTCGAATAATAGTTATATAATTATGGTGTCCTTGTCCGGAATAGATGGATTAGATTCCAAATCTACTTCTCTACCAGTGTCCTTTGAGAATTCAGGCCAATGTCAAAAGAGAAAGTTCCTGTCTAGACTAGAATGAACATGAATTTGGTTACATTTTTTTACTATTTATCCGATTTATCTAAATACTGTATAGTAAATCTAGAATACTACTTTGTGAATAGAAGATTGAGGAATAGTAATAATTACTAAACTGTAATAGTAATAGTAATGAACTGTTTATTCTTATTTTTATTTTCACCACACTGAGGACAGTTGGAAAATTGAAAAATCTCATTCATCAAATTTTATTCATTCCTAGATAAAAAACTCACATTGTCCTGTTCTCCATTATCACAGAATGCTTTAGAACTCATGGTCCACAAAAGCTCTATTCCATATTTGAGTATTATAGATAGGTACCATACTTTCATATTTTACATGCTATACGTATATATTATAATTTTATTCATAAAATAGAATTATAGTACCCTTAAAAAATTAATAAAATATAAAAAACAAGAATACAATTGTAATGTAACTACCAGTTTTCGAAACTAGTATTTACATTACAATTTGCATTCTTGTTTTTTTAATATTTTATCAATTATTTTACTAATTTCGAAAACTAGTAGTTACATCACAATTTGCATTCTTGTTTTTTTAATATTTTATTAATTTTTTAAGGGTACTATAATTCTATTTTATATATACAGGAAAGTAGCCCTGAATTCATACATTTTATAATTTCATTTTATGATTTTTGATCATGATGCATTTTATAAATCATGCAGCAGTATACTCTACCAACTACAATAGAAAACTTCTATACTCTTATGCATACATTGTTTATTCTATGACTCTACTATAAAAAAATGCTACAGGAAAATCTGATGTGGCGCACTCACACAACTTTCCTTGCCGTTATGAAAATTGATCACCTGACGCTAGTGTTCCCGCGCATCTCAAGTCTTCTTATAAACAAAGATCTAAGCCAGCTGGTGACAGGACAATAATGCTGTAGACATACGAGGTCTGCTATCTCTTCATAGTGAATGTTTTAATAGAATCAACAGTTGCCAACAGTTTGCAATTGGATAATCACATTTTCTGGGAGTTTCGACCATATTTTCAATTTTAGGTGAAAATGTTACTGGACATTAATTGTAGAGATTCTCATGCTCAATCTTCTCCACTTGATTTTTTTTTTCAAATTGTATCTGGAGCCTGATAATTGGAAATCAAACTTTGCATAGATGGAGCGGAGCTCCTGAATTTATACAGATATGGGACTTGTGGCAGTTGTCAGACCTTATCAATGACTATTTCAGGCATGAATTTAATCAAAATCGTTGGAGCCGTTTTTGAGAAAATCGCGAAAACCCCTGTTTTTGACAACATTTCAGCTATTTTAGCCGCCATCTTGAATTGCATTTCATCGAAATTGTTCGTGTAGGATCCTTATATTGTAAGGACCTTAAGTTCCGAATTTCAAGTCATTCCGTTAATTGGGAGATGAGATATCGTGTACACACACATACACTCATATACACACAATTTTAGACCAATACCGAAAAACCACTTTTTTGGACTCAGGGGATCTTGAAACGTATAGAAATTCAGAAATTAGGGTACCTTGATTTTTTTCGGAAAGCAATACTTCCCTTATCTATGGTAATAGGGCAAGGAAAGTAAAAATCAAATCGACAAGATACAGTATCAAACATGGGCGCAACACGTATCTTTCTAGAATATCAACCACCCAAAACAAAGAGCAAGGCCCCTCGCGAAATATTTGTAGGTTACTAGAGGTCACAAGCCTGTTCAGACACGTCAGTGAGTCACCGCTCTGCTTTTTTACTTCCTCCTCTTCCTCATCCTCCTACTTCTCTCCTCCTCCATCACCACCTTCTTCTTCTCCTCTTTCTTCTTGAGTTTCCTTCTTCCAACCAGATTCTTTGTCTGAAAAGCAGCTGCAGCTAGTTTTTTCTTCACATGTAGCTAGCTATACAGTGCTTCTCTCTTGACTTCTTCTACTTCTTCTTCTCCTTCTTCTTCTTCTTCTTCTTCTTCTTCTTCTTCTTCTTCTTCTTCTTCTTCTTCTTTTCTTCTTCTTCTTCTTCTACTTCTTCTTCTTCTTCTTCTTCTTCTTCTCTTCTTCTTCTTCTTCTTTTCTTCTTCTTCTTCTTCTTCTACTACTTCTTCTTCTTCTTCTCCCCAAACAAAATCAAGATCCTCATATAGATTTACAGAGTTTATTTTTTTGGTATGAGTAGGCTATTATAATAGGAAGTGTGTATATACGGCAAGTGTGGGAAAGTCTCCTGTCATTTTCATTTCCAACAGTGAATACTGAAGCGAATCTAATGGCTCACAAAAGTTTTATTGTGTATCAAAATGACCTGTGAGGAGGATCTATAGTTAGGTCCACGTTGAAATGGCAGTGAAGAAAGATAGGAGAGCAGCGTTGCCGATCCTCGTCTTGTTAATGCCTTCTATAGACGATACCTAGCTAATACAGGTTTATTGATATAATATTAACGGTTCATTCTAGTTTAAAATAATCAACTATAACCCTATAGTGAGGTCCACGTTATAATGACAGTATTTGCTCAACTTTGGAATTGCTATCCTTGTATCATTCGACAAAACCGGTAGTACTATCCTTTTATAGGTCCACAACGATGCCAATTATGTTTTTCACAGTGTAGAAACATAATTAATTAATGCAGAGAATCAGCATCGCTATTCTCCTATCTTTATCCACTGTCATTATAACGTGGACCTCACTATAGTCCAGTGGACCCCATTCTTTAAATTGACTATTTTTCGGTTATTTCTGATTTTTTGAAAATTATACTCATTAGGATCGATATAAATGTTCTATTTGAGCTATTTTACCAGGTTTAAACACAAAAACTTTTATTTCAATTGAAAAATTGTTATTTAATCTTCTGTCATTTTCAAAAATCAAAATGTATTCAATTACTAATTACCACATTTCAAACATACAATACTGAATAATCAATCAAACCATACATTTTCTTGAAGGAGAATAGTCATACTTCAATATTCTAGGGAAAAAAGTTACATAACTTTATTGGTTTTCCTTACACTACCTCTTGATTATTGTCAATTTCATGATATGAAAACACGCAAAAAACAAAAAAGATTGCATAAAACATATACTATTCAATTTTGTCCTGGATTATCTTCAACACACTCCTTGCAAATCATTGCTCTATGTTCTTCTCATAATGGCTTTCCACAGTTTGAGCACCTATTTTTTGTTTTTCTGTCCTTGCACGCTGGAAAAAGACTAACGTAGATATAACACTGGGGTCTGATGAACCCCAAACACAATTGAATTGTTTACTGCTTCACTATTTGGAGTCGACTGGTCATTTTTACTTTCCTTGCCCTACTACCATAGGTAAGGAAAGTATTGCTTTCCAAAAAAAATTAAGGTACCACAATTTCAAGTTTTCTATACGTTTCAAGGTCCCCTGAGTCCAAAAACATGATTTTTGGGTATTGGTCTGTGTGTGTGTATGTGTGTATGTGTGTGTGTGTGTGTGTGTGTGTGTGTGTGTGTGTGTATGTGTGTGTGTGTGTATGTCTGTGAACACGATAACTCCATTCCTAATTAACCGATCGACTTGAAATTTTAAACTTAAGGTCCCTATACCATGAGGACCCGACAATAAGAAATTCAATAAAATTCAATTCAAGATGGCGGAAAAAATGGCGGATAATTACTAAAAAACCATGTTTTTCACGGTTTTCTCGAAAACGGCTCGAACGATTTTCTTCAAATTTATTCCATGGATAGCTATTTATAAGCCCTATCAACTGACACGAGTCTCATTTCTGGGAAAATTGCAGGAGCTCCGTAATATTCTTGAGAAAAGTGGCGGATAATTACTAAAAAAGCATGTTTTCCACGATTT
Organism: Nilaparvata lugens; assembly: GCF_014356525.2. Taxonomy (NCBI): domain Eukaryota; kingdom Metazoa; phylum Arthropoda; class Insecta; order Hemiptera; family Delphacidae; genus Nilaparvata; species Nilaparvata lugens. The sequence continues at coordinate 48,495,106 of NC_052511.1, read as the reverse complement.
TCTCAAAAATAACTTGACCGATTTATTTCAAATTTAATTTTCAATTTCACCTTTAAGGTTCGAACCCACTAGAACGTATCAGACACGGACCGTGTCAGACCATGCCAGGCACGTAAAATAACAACTATGCCCACTACACCGGATCAACAGCGGTCTATGCCAGTACATTACGCGTATGGTACGCGTATGATACGGGTATGATACGCGTATGATGCCCGGTCAGAAGTTGTTGGGAACGCGTCAGTTAGCAAGAGAATGTAGCGGTGAACTGGTTACCAACGCGGTGCATACGCGGTTACAACGGGGTTTGCAGGCGTCACGTGCCATGCAAGGAGCGTTCCGTCACAGACAAAATATACTGGCTGACAAATGTTGACCTGGACGTGCATGGCACGCTTTACATATCAAATGATGCAAAGAATATTTTTTTGCATGTGTCGGTACGGGCACGGTCATGGTATGATACGTTCTAGTGGGTTCGAACTTTAAGGTCCCTATACCATGAGGACCCGACAATAAGAAATTCAATAAAATTCAATTCAAGATGGCGGAAAAAATGGCGGATAATTACTAAAAAACCATGTTTTTCACGTTTTTCTCGAAAATGGCTCTAACGATTTTCTTCAAATTTATATCATGGATAGCTATTTATAAGCCCTATCAACTAGCATAAGTCTCATTTCTGGGAAAATTTCAGGAGCTCCGTAATATTCTTGAGAAAAATGGCGGAAAATGACTAAAAAACCATGTTTTTCACGGTTTTCTCTCGAAAACGGCTCCAACGATTTTCTTCAAATTTATACCATGGATAGCTATTTTTAAGCCCTATCAACTGGCATAAGTTTCATTTCTGGGAAAATTTCAGGAGCTCCGTAATATTCTTGAGAAAAATGGCGGATAATGACTAAAAATCCATGTTTTTCACCGTTTTCTCTCGAAAACTGCTCTAACGATTTACTTCAAATTCATACCATGGATAGATATTCATAAGCACTAACAACTGGCATGAGTCTCATTTCTGGGAAAATTCCATGAGCTCCGTATATTCTTGAGAAAAATGGCGGATAATGACCAAAAACCAGGTTTTTCACGGTTTTCTCGAAAACGGCTCTAACGATTTTCTCAAATTCAAGCCATGGGTAGCTATTCATAAGTCCTATCAAATGACATGAGTTTTTTCGTTGGAAAATTGCAGGAGCTCCGTAATATTCTTGAGAAAAATGCGGATAATTACTAAAAAACCATGTTTTTCACGATTTTTTCAAAATAACTTGACCGATTTTTTTCAAATTCATACTCTGTATAGTTATTTATCAGCTCTATTAACTGGCATGAGTCTCCTTTCTGGGAAACTAATGGGGGGTCCACCCCATCCTTGAGAAATGGACTTTGTAACCTCCTTCTCGTGCATGAGGTAGGTAGGTAGAGCAGTTCATAAAAAGAACACATAGTCGAGATATTTCATCTGTAGAACAGCTGTTTTGACGACTTTAAAAAAGTGACGACTAAAAAAATAATTGAATTTCACAATTTACACAAAGGAAAAAGTACTCTGAAAACAATTATATATACACATATACAAAAGTCTGATCGTAGTTTCGAATATGAGCAAGGAAAGTTGTGTGAGTGTACCACACCAGATTTTTGACGTTGCAACGTATTGACAGGACTGCCAGCTGAATTTACATGGAGCAAACATATCCCCTCTATAATTGTTACTGAGATATCACAAGAAGAAATATCAGTGGGGTACGCTGGACCCCAGTGTTATATTTGAAGGATAAAATACAATACTTTGTCATCTAGGCTACCTCATTGTTGTACTGGTCAGGGAAAAGCAGAGACAATTGATACAAGTAGGTAACCTTTCCACACTATTCTTTCATCTTTTCACGCTATCTTTTCTCTATGGCAAAAGTCAATAACGATAGAATAATATGTTTTTGAAATACAGTATTGTAATAAGCTTGAACCATTTCCATCCCCGCTTCCGAATCACACCCCATTTGGGGCCTCTCTCAGAATTTCGGCGTAGTTCAATTATGAGGGGATGAAGGGCTGTTTCAAAAACAAATACTACGCAGGATCGTGTCTGACTCATCCTCCTTCTCCTCCTCTTACTCGTTCTCCTCCTGCTCCTCCTCCTCATCCTCCTCCTCCTCCTCCTCCTCCTCTTCCTCCTCGTCATCCACCTCCTGTTATCTTCTTCTTTCTTCTTTCATCTTCTTCTTCTTCATCTGCTCCTCCTTCTCCTTTTCCCGTCAACCTCTCACCACCCCTTCACAACCTCCTCCTTCTTCTCCTTTTCCTCCTCACTCATGCTTCTATCTTCATCCTCCTTCACCCCCTCCTTCTTTCACATCCTGCAGGACTCTCTCCAGAAGGATAGAAAACGAGATCATTGTTCTCCTGAAAAGGATGATGCAATCCTTCTGCTAAGTTACATGCATTCAACGCTTTGCCTGACTATTCTATTTGGGATGCTAAAAATAGACATCCAAAAAATCTCTAGTCTCTTCTCTTCTTATGTACAGAGTCATATTATAATAGTGAAACTCTCTTTCAACTGTAATCAGTCCTTATAACATCAAAAGTCCTTAAAAAACATCAAAGCTTTCAATCGAATTGGATCAATTCCTTTCTGCCGTTCAAATAATTTATTGTCGATTCTCTGAAAAGGATATAAAATAATATCTTTCCCATCAACACACGACCGGGACACAGACATAAAGAAAGAGATATGAGAAAAAGACAGAGATATAAGAGAGAGAGAGAGAGAGAGAGAGAGAGAGAGAGAGAGATTGATTGATTGATTGATTGATTAGCTGCCTTTATTAAAAACCTAGGAGGGCGAAGTTAGGGCGCAGCCGGCCCTCTCTTACACTTAACCCTCCAATACAATTCTAAGTAAAACTAAAACACTATACAACAAGATTATAAGATAAAATAAAACAATTACAAAATAATAAAATTTTCAAATAGCGAATGAAAGAAAGAAAAAAAAACAAATTTCTTTCTAATTTGATTCAGTGAAAATAATACAATGAGAAAAGAGAAAACTGAAAAGTGAAAAAGGAAGAAACGTCAGTTCAAAATCCATAGATCATTTCGATAGAAGAAAAAAAGAAGAAAGAGCGGAATAAATTAAAGAAGGAAGAAAGGACACACACACACAACACACACACACACACACACACACACACACACACACACCACACTAACACACACGTTAAGATTTAGTGAACATTCCAGCCGAGTCCACCACCTCTGATCCACCGCAAGACAGCCGCACCGAACCGACGATGTCCCTCAACAAGCCTTAGCTCAGCAGGCAGAAAATTCCACAAACTACAGGCTGTCACAAGGAACGACTTGTTGTACATAACAGTCCTATGTGTTGGGACAGCCAGCAGATGGGATCCATGCCGCGTTCCTCCACGACCAAAGTCACCCAAGTAACGGTACTCTACTGCCAGATACTTAGGGGTTTTAGTTTTCAATATCTTATAGAGGAAGCACAAAGCATGATGTGATCTACTCTCACGCGGCTTCATAAGTTCAAGTCTGTTAAAGTATTCAGTTACATGGTCGTCACGTCTCAGGTTAAAGATAAAGCGAACACAGTAATTATGTGCACGCTGCATCCTCTGCAGAAGTTGAACTGTCATGTCAAGAGTCACAATGTCACAGTAGTTGAAGATCGGGAAGATCAGAGTCTTGACCAACATAACCTTCGTTGAAAAGGGAATGAAGTCAGAGATCCTCTTCAATGTCATAATCCCCCCAATGACCCTGTTACAAGTCTGAGTCACATGGCTGGTCCAGTCAAGAGTCCTTGTCATTGTAAGTCCTAGATTTTTCACGTCAGAACTGTATTGCAATTGTATGTTATTCAATTTTATAAATGGTCCGTTAGTTATGTCAAGTGTGTTTAAAAGTCTTGAATAACCTATGACTATTGATTTTGATTTAGTTTCGTTAATTTTCAGTCCATTATTCTCAGTCCATCGTACCAAACGAGTCAAGTCAGCATTGACTTCATCAACTGTGATGTCGAAGTCATTTTTCTTGCAGTGCCGGTATACTTGCAAGTCGTCGGCATACAGGTGATGTCTGGTCGTGAGTAGAGTGCTTGTCATGTCATTTATGTAAATGCTGAACAGCAGAGGACCCAATACCGAACCCTGAGGAACTCCTCTGTTCACTTCACGCCACCGTGAAGAGGCATCCCCGACTCTCACACACTGACACCGACCCTGAAGATAGGACCTCACCCATGCCACAGTGGAGTTGGAAAAACCTAAGTTTCTGAGTTTATAGAGTAAAGTGGGATGGAAAATGCTATCGAATGCCTTACTAAAATCTATTAGGACTAGAACTGTTAGCTCTCTACCATCCATAGCCCTACGAATGTCGTCAGTGACTCTCAGGAGTGCAGAGGTGGTGCTATGACCACTACGGAACCCCGACTGAAAGTCACCAATCAATCCAGAACCATGGATAAATGAGCTTAATTGGGAGTGAACGATAATTTCCAGAACCTTGGACAAAACGGACAATAAGCTTATAGGCCTGTAATCGGATGGAGAGAGAGGGTTAGGGATCTTGTTCAAGGGAATCACTATAGATAGCTTCCAGTCATTAGGAAAAACGGACGTTAAAAGTGAGGTATTGATCAAATGGGTGAGAAATGGGAGGATAAAAGGAAGGATAATTTTGATGAACTTAATCGGGATACCGTCTGCACCAACAGCATCACTCTTCACTCGATGAACAGCCAAGAAGACCTCTTGCTCCGTGACATTGGAGAAGTAGAAGTCCTCATTGGGATGAAAATCAGGCAGAGAGTCAAAGTGAGCACGAGCTTGGTCCAAACCCACAGGGATGTCAGTGAAGAAGTCATTGAGATCATCTAGCAAGTGAGCTACAGTCGGTACCTGCCTCTCCTTGCCAGCCCCAATCTCCCTCAGAGCACGCCAAGAGATGAAGTTGATGATCGCTTTGAGGAGATCAAGTTACGATAGAATGTAGCTTTCGCATTTCTAATTGTTTGCTTGCAAGAGTTCCTCAAACGCTTATAATGATTGAAATCATTGGGGCTTTTTGAAGCTCTTGCAATTTTGCACCAATAATCTCGATCCCTCATTAGCTGGCGTATCTCATCTGTGAGCCATGGAGCAGGATCTCTGGTTACTCTGCGATTTTTTAAAGGAACATGTTTTCAAAAAGAGAAACTATATTGTGGTTAAGAATGTCCAATATAACATTAACATTGTTAGTTTGGAATATCTGTAACCAGTCAAGGTTAATTGCATCATTGAACAAATTGTGGTAGTTTATATTCTTGTAATCTCTATAAGTGATTATTTTTGGTTTAGGTTTAGGCCTCTTAATATTATAAACTAGGAATATCATATCATGTGCAGAGAGGCCTGGAAAGGGGATCTGCCCATGGCACACAGCTGCTCTCACATCGGCAACTGCAATAAGATCAAGCAATGTGTCCGAAGTGGATGTATGGTGCGTAGCTTGGAGAGGCAGCAAGGTCATACCATTCGCAAAAAACATAGTGGTCAGTTGTATTTTGTCATGAGTATCAGGTCCAAGTAAGTCAGTATTGAAGTCACCCATGATAGCCACATGTTCATAGGGCACCATCAGCTCAAGTAGTGCTTCCTCAAATTCTGACATATACCCAATATGAGGCGGCCTGTAGCAAACTGCTATTAACATTTTAACTCCGTTACACTTAACCTCAATAAACATGTATTCAGGTCTAGCTGCACGGGAGGTATCAGAGGAAAACTTATGAACAGGCAGCAGAGAACGCTTGACAAACGCGGCAACCCCTCCCCCATTCTTGTGTAGCCGGTCATTCCGAATGAGCACATAATCCTCGAGTGCAACAAGTCGATTAGGGATTGCCGGTTTCAGCCAGGTCTCGGATACAAGAATGATGTCACAATCTTTGCCCTCGAAAGTGTGCCTAAATTCATCTATATGACAGAGAAGGGATTGCGCATTAACATGAGCGATCTTAAGTCGATCCGGGAAAGGAGAGAATGCCCGCTTGAGGGAATCGCCGACACTCAGCGCGGCCGCGCCATCATCCTGCTGTATAGACAAGGTGGCTATGACGAAGCAGCAAGGCAGAAGAGGGGGGTGAATCGGCGAAACAATGAGAAGCTACAAAAAAGACACTTACCACATTCATACTGACACACACACACAAAGAAGGAAATGATAGAAGAAATATAGAAATAGAGATAAAAAACAAAGTAATGTACAGCAGTAAGCAATGAGTCGGAACGCTAGCTACAGGCTTGAGCTGTTCGGCTCCTAAAAGATAAAATTGAGGCTCTAATTAGGTTTTTGTGATAATAATTATTGTGAAAGAGAAAACGAATGACAGATCAAAAGTATTTCAGTTCAAGATTAGATACACAGTAAACTAGAAGACTGTAGGATGTCGATCAATGCGAGAGTCAAATGGAATAAAAGATAGTGTGAACCGAGTCCACTATTACAGATAACAGATAAGAGCAATCACGACAATCCTCAGGTAAATAGAATAGATTGGGAGCAGAAAAAATATGAAAATGTAGTGTGAGAGAGTAGAAGAGAGAGAGAAGGAGAAAAGGAGAGAGGTCCAATAATATATTGATAAGTGAGAGCAGAAAAGTAATGAATAATAGTGGGAAGATAAACCACATGAAAGATAAATCAGATAGAATCTGTAATTATTTTAGGCTATAAGAGTATATCATCTAAGTTGTAAGAAAAATTGTAGACAGATTACTATCTACCTATTCTTGTGTTTTAGAAAAATAATTATCAATCATTAAATCGTACAGTATTATGGCAAACAAAGTATTTCATTATGGCGAACAAACCCAACTTTGATCTGATAAACTGTGTTCCGTCTTGTAAATGTGTTCTGTCTTATATAAGACAGAACAAATTTTTACTCGATAATTTAAAATTTCAGAAAAATATAAAATTAATAAGGAGAACAAAGAAAAGTAATAAATGAAAATATTTTAAAAAATTTGTGAAAAATGGAAAATGAATCAAATAATAATAAACCAATGATAAGTCTTTCACAGAAACATAGATACTATGATTTCTAAATTCAATTTCATAGTTCAGCTTCCACTAAATTTATCAGAAATTTCTCCGAAACATAATTCTATCCCCCTCCCTCCACTTTACCGTACCATCAACAGTCCAGGCCTTTGCTTGGCCCACACGAGCAGCCACCTCGCGATAGAAGCTGTTCCGCTTCCGAGTGAGGTCCTCACGGATGGTGATCGAGGACCCCTTCAGCTGCCGCCGCACGGAGAGAACGGCACGTTTTGTCTGATAACTGATAAACTTTACCAGTATCGGACGCGGCCTAGGTCGCGGCTCGCCGGGCCTTGGATCGACAACACGGCCGGAGCGATGGCATCGGTCAATCAGTGCAGGGTCTATATTCACGTTGAGCCTGTCGCGGCATATTTCAGTCACGATGGCTGTCACGTCCTCACCCCTCACCTCCTCCACGCCAAAAATTCGCACATTGTTGCGCCGCTGGTACTGCTCCTGGTCATCGATCTTGTTTTCGAGCAGCACCGAGAGAGAGAGAGAGAATGGAAGACAGAGCGAGAGTGTGAACTGAACGAACTGGATCGAATGCTTAGACATTCAATCGATAACTTCTATTTTAGTTACTTTGTCAATTTTATTGTAAACTGGCAGGTAACCAGTACAATAAACTTTGGTTTCTCCAAAACAGAAAACGTTTTTCCTCTTTGTGAGAAATAGTAATATTTCAATCTTTATAACATGTCCATTGAAAAAGTTTCAATTATTATGTTGTCAGAGAAAACTTTTACTAAAGATTGTTTTATTCAATGGTTGTGCTGTCTGTAAAAAACTGTATTTTACTAAATTCATATACCATTATTATTTTGATCCCAACAAATCAATCTGTCAATCATTATTTTGCTGTTCAATCTGACCTTTAAATTGAATAATGATAAATTGATGATCATATTAAATTCCACAGTTACAGGAAAGAACCATCGGTAAGCTACTTTTCAAAAATATTACACAGCTCTCTTAGTTATCAGTTTTGTAGGATATTATATTTTACAAACAAACACCTTTATAATCACCAAAAAGTGATTGATATTCTATAAAAGATTATCAGTTTAGCATTATATTGCAACTCATTCCATCAGCAGTAAATAACTTGCAGCTATTTAGTTTTATTGTCAACAAACAGTTTCCAAGACTGGAATATTTTATTGTTCAGTCTGATCTGAGGATTATGGATTATTCCATAGTCTTTTCTGTTCCTCTGATGAATATTTCCACTGATTTCAGTACGGTAGTGAATGGAACAATATCTCTGTTCCACAAAAACAGTTCAATCTTTTCATCTAGCTTTCACCCAAAAGGGCCTCCAAATCACAAAATAATTATTTTGCATGAGTATAAAATGACTGCTGGAAGCTGGAAGTCTCCAATTATTATTTTATGATAGTGAATTAGCTAGCGGCTACAAATTTACTTTACCCATTCACAAAGGTCCACATCATCACTCTCTTCTATATTTATTTTTAGGAAAGGAAAGCAAAATAATGTAGAGAAGAAGAAGGAAATAATATTAGTGTGTTCAAATTGCCTTTTTTGCTGATTTTATTTGAAAAATTGAATCAGTATTCCTTGAAGGTACATCAATCTTGTTATCGAGACTACTAAGTACATCATTCTTCCGATTATTCAACATTTTTGGAACAATTTCAAGTTGTATTCGACGTTTAAATTCGTCTAGAAGTAAAATGCATTTCTTGTTTGTTTTGAATTGTCCGCCTCCCCACTACTGCCATTTCTACGCATGCGCAGAACTACGAAATCAAGAAGGCGCTGGGATAGAGCCAGTCATCTTGGCTGAAAATTCATTCTGTGATTCACCTTCTCAGATAACGGAACAAATTCGTGTAAATTAAAATTCCTGGTTTTTACTGTGAATTTATTTGCAATAATTAAATTCTAAAATCAGTGGTTGAGTTTAGTGATAGTATTTTACTATTTAAAACTGTCTGTTTTCAATATTTTTATAACACGTATGCAGTCGTTTCAATTATCAGGAAAATGTAAGTAGCCTACTTGAAAGTTCTCCTTGATTAATTTTTAAGTTTACTTATAGAATTAAATTTTATTTGCGATCATAAACATTGTTAAATTTGAAAGGGTGGGTGGGTATATAAAATTCAATTGAATCAACTATTAAAAGAATGGTTATCAGTCTTTGTATTTGGGCTAGATTAGTCTAAAGTTTTAGTTCTATAACCTATTTATTTATTTATGGTTTGCTTGAGAAATATGATTTTATCATTACCTATAAATCAATTTACAAATATTACCTATTTATAGATCAGTCAAATTTTAAAGGGAAGTTAACAGGAATTGATTTGAAGCAACTTGAAAAATGAAATTTTACTGTATAATTGTTTATATTCCTCTTGGGTTAGGTTAGAGTAAACAGCATTTAAACTTTAATTTCGAATTTTTTATTAGGATAATGATTGTTTTAAAATGTTTTCAAGATGTTCTTCAAGCTTTAGCTTTGGTTGTTAAAGATTTACAATGTTTTGGGAGAAAGAATATTTTGTTCAAAATACTATAGTGGCTTATAGGAAAGAAATTAGGCTACATACGGTTCAAGAACTTATGAATTTATTATAGATTTTCAGATTATAGCCAAAAAGTTAGTAATCTGTTGGGTGTTTGTAATCCTAGCTAATTTGATTTTTAATATTGGAGACATAATCTAACTAGAATATTGTCCTCACACGGTATTGAAAACAATTTAGAAAATTGGTTGTATTCCGTCCTAATAGATTTACACATAAATATCTCAATCTAATCCGCCAAAAATTTGCTTTAATATCTCCAAAATTATTGCATCATCTTTTGTTTATGTAATCGGATTGTCCTAGAATGTAGAAAACAAAATTTAAATAAATAATCGATGTGCAGTACTGGAATAAATACATAGTATAAAATGAGATCAACCTATAGCCTAATTCATCTGAAAAATGATTCTGGTTTTATTTAGTCTTTAGGACTTGGACCATCTGTAAATTAAATCCCATCCTATTTTAAGAAATCAAGTTACGGTATTATTTTATTTCATTATAATTTATTTAATTTAGGCTAGGCTACTAATAGTGTAGTTATTATTAACTTAACATTTTTAATATTTACAATTTACTATTATCTAACTTCTTATTCATACTGTAATGGAACCAAATAATTTTTATGGAATCTCCAGCTAGGCTAATGTTTTTGCCAGTTTTTCTCAGTGAAATATAGAACAATAATAATAATAATACGATTAATATGTTAGTAGAACCATGAAAAAAATATATCATGATGCTATCTTTTCTGTATGCTAAAACCTACATATTTTCACTAAAATTTATTCCAGTTTAAATATATATAATAGACTATATTCTATCAGTCTATATATTCAGTTTCATTACTCATTTCTCAGAGGTCATAAGTTCATGAGATTCAATGATCTATCTTCTCTTCATAATTAATATTCTAGGAAGATTGTCATAATTTGCATGAAGTACGCTGATAGTATGATTCATTTTGGGATAAAAAATCTATATTATGATTAATTGTGATTTTTAAATAATTGTTGAAATAAAACTGTAATATAATTAGAGTAGGTGATTATGATTATTTGCTTGCATTACATTTTTGTGATAGTATGACTAATTCTTGATAATATTTTTTTATATTATTTTTCTCCCAGAGATAAAAATAATGTTGATTACTTTAAATGCTAAATTAATGCCCTGATTTCAAAGAAAAATTATTATAATATTCAATTTATGCTTTATTCAATCTTCCAATCTATTTGTAAAAGCAATAATATTAGGATTACAATTTTTATGAAAGCTGCTTAAGAATTATTGAAAACTTGTCACGTATATTATTGTAAAGTGGAGTATTGTATACTTCCGGCAAGTAGTATTTTTCATTCCAATTCACGAATTTCTTTCTAATAAAATGTACCAGTATTTATTTTATTAATCTATTATTAATTATTTTTGATCTCACTGAGCTGTGTGTTTTTGTTATTATTAATTGATTCCTATTTTATGATTGAATATTGTTAAATATTATTGATTCTGTAAATATTGTGAGTTTGAATAAATAAAATTTGAATTTGAAAGTCACTTATCGTGAAAAATTCATTTATAAGCTCTTTTTGACTGAAAATGAAAAGAATAAATAAAATGGAAATATCGAAGTAAGTTCAAATATTTTCCAATTTTATTAGTCTTCAACTATTTTTCAATTATTTTAATATTGATAAATAGTGTTTCAATGTTGATTACAATGTTGAAAACCAAGTAGCCTGCCATTTTTAGCAGTATTTTTTCAGTTAGGATTTTTGTGTGTTGGACAAGATTCTGTGTGTTTCAACAAATATATAGAACTATTATAAATAATTTATAATAAATTAGAAATAATAAAAATATAAATAACTATTGAAATTACTTATAACTTTAGGCTATACCAACTAAGTCATATTACAAATAACTATTCCAAATAATAATTAGAGAAGAGACATTTGGGAAATCATTAGCTGTCCTAAAGAGATGGTTCATACTTTCAGGTCTCATCATAATTTAGTTTAAAGGAGTCCTACTTTGACATCATCATTACGATCATGATAATTCATCATCATCATCTTCATCTATTACTCATTATTCCCCAATCTAATATTTTATTCAGTGGACCATTATCTCAATTATTTTCATGAAGCATTCCGTGCTCATGATAGTTCATAGATTAGAACGTTCTAGAACAAACTGGCGTGTATTGAATCCATTGACGTCATGCCTCAATGTTCAAATTGCAGTATTGTTAGCAGCTGCTTAATATTATGTTCGTGCAGTTTCATTTACTAATATATCTACTGATTTATACTAATACAGTTATATTTACTAATAATATCTTGTGTTAATTATTGTGAAATTAAATTTGAGTAATATTAGAGTTCAGTAATTGTGAAAAACATAACAAATTTTGTATATCAATAAAGTTGCATTTTTACATAAAACCAAATAGTTTGCTACAAAAAATTGCTGACTTTTTTGTAGGAAACAAGGTTCAGTCTTCAAATATGTAGAACAGCAAAAGTTGACAATTTTTCTTAGTTCGTAGGATGACCGTTTTGATGGAAACTTTATTTTTATGATTCATACAATAAGTAGTACATCATCGAAATTGATTGATTGATTGATTAGCTGCCTTTATTAAAAACCTAGGAGGGCGAAGTTAGGGCGCAGCCGGCCCTCACGGGAAATGATAGTGAGAGGAAAATAAGGTGACCTTGTGCTATTCCTCTCTCAAGTTTAGATAAGGTACGAAATAGTTAATCTTGCAGTTCTTCACTTTACAAAATACTCAGTCCTTAAATATATTTACACAAACTTTCTGAGTGTTCCCACACTGAAGCTGGGTTTACACCAAAGCTACTAGTAGTTCTGTGAACAGTAGACCTCACGCAGTATTCATCTACAAGTACCTGATTGGAACTATAGACCTTATGGAAATATAGCAATAGACTGGCTTCTCCACACATCTGTGTAATCACTTGTCAGCTGATTCATGATGAATAATTCTATAGTCTGATTTTTACTCTAATATTGGCGTAGGAAGGAGGCTCCTTTTTCCTTTTATATTATCCTTGAAATTCAAAATTTCCAAAAACCATGTATATACGTCGACGCGCAATTAAAAAAGGAACATACCTGTCAAATTTCATGAAAATCTATCACCTCGTTTCGCTGTAAATGCGCAACATATGGACATTTAAACATTAAGAGAAATGCCAAACCGTCGACTTGAATCTTAGACCTCACTTCGCTCGGTCAATTAACAAAATGCTAGTAACTTAATCCTTATAGATTCTATTAGATTGAACATAACTCATCATACACATGATGAACATATGTGTTTGTCAAGTTCCGTTCAATTCAATAGAATCTATAATGATTAAGTTATCAACATTTTGTTAATAACTTTGGTGTAAACCCAGCTTGAGTTTTGAGTTGGAAACAGTACATATTAATTTGTTGAAGTCAAGGATTTTCACTAGTTGACGACATAATGTTGCTGCGCCTTAAAAAGAAATGCTACAAACTGTCGCAGTTTGTTGGAAACTCAGTTGACAACTCTGGTGTGTAAACGCGGCTTTGAACAAAATCAAATTATAACAATATGAAATTGGGAATTTGATCAATTAGGGGTCTATTGTATTGTTTTTCTAATTCTCTCTTTGCTTACAAAAGGAATTGCATATATGCTACAAATGAATTACATTATGTTACTAAATGGATTACATATGTACAGTGAATTGTAGATTAATAATTACATGAATCATCTCTTTTTCTTTTGAGTTTTTAAATTATTATGAATTCATTCTAGTTTTTCTTCTCTCTTAGTATTTCACTCTTGGTACTTCTTCTTTTCGGATTGAAATTTTATTTTTTTTCTAGTTTTTCATACATTCCAAATGTTTATTTTTTCTTTATTATATTTTTTCTATTTTCGACTGAATCTCAAGCCACTAATTATAGCCGACTGATTACTCGTTGCCATCGCTCAAACTACTTAGTTTTGCTGGTAACGCCAATGATAATATTATAATCGATTTTTAAATGAAAAATATTTTAATTTTAAGTTTTTGCAATGTATTGTATATGAAAATTTTTATATTTTTCACATTTGTAAAGTTTTTCTAATGATTTTGGCAATTTTTGGCAATATTAGTAGGCTAATAAATTTGAGGTTAATGAATGAGTTTTGAGGCTAATAAATTTGAAATTTGAATTATCTTCAATTTGAAAAAGATTTAAACTATTCTATTTAAAAGTCCAGTGTTATATTAACTCTGATCTGTCAATATTGGTTAAATGATTAAAGTATTATGACGTCATTTATAACATCAATGTTGAACAGTATGAAGTAAATCTCACTATAAAATCTTGAAAATTGAAAACTCTTGATTGATTTCATTGATAATTTGATTGATAATTATTGATAATTGTAATATGAATATTGATTATTGTAATTGAAATATTGGTCAAATGATGAAAGCATTATGACGTTATTTATAGCATCAATGTTGAACAGAATGAAGTAAATCTCACTATAAAATCTTGAAAATTGAAAACTCTTGAAATCTCTTGATTGATTTTATTGATTGATTGATAATTATTGATTTTTCTCACTAAACAGCCTTGAAATCTTTCTAATCTTTGTCTATTGTCTGTGTAATAATTATTGTCTATTGTCTATAAACAAATAATATGGTTGAAACTGATATTCTATCTATCAATGTATAAATAAATAAAAATTGTTATGTTTCTCACAAGTCTGATGACGCTTACGTTCCCTTGTAATTAATATCATTATAAAATAATTATTCAAACTGGTTGCAAATTATTCACTGCTCAAACTGGTTAGAAGAAAAACATTCTCCTACCGACTGGAAATAAAATGGCAACCTTGGATTCTCTCTAAATCTAACAGCAATGTTTCTTGTAAGAGTGGTTCTAATTTTGAAGTCATTTCCCTAATGAAGTTTTGGAGCAATTAAAAATGTTATCAGTTTCTCTGTAGATAAGGCAGCGCTGGATTACGTAAATAATTTTAGAAGTGGTTTCGATAGTTGCTTGTTGGTAACAAGCTATGATATTTTTCATCCTAATAATTAGAAAAGTAAATTTGTATGGCTTTATAATCCTAATAATTTAAATACTTCAACTTCATGGTCATTATTATAAATTATGATTAAATTCCATCGTGTTTAATATGTTAATATGATTAATCCCATAGTGTTATGATTAGTTTTTTCAATGATATAATAAAGGAAAGAACTGGCTTATACACGTACGGCGTAGGAAATTCGCGAATGACGCATCATCACGTCTGAACTACTCAACTGATTAACTTGAAATTTTGCATAATATAGATTCCTTAATTACCAGAATGGTCATAGCCCCATTTTTAATTCTTCAAGATTTTAGTAGGTCAAGTTTTCAGTTTTCAGTTAGCTATGTGTTTCTCCTTTCTTTCGACATCATTATTGGTTCCTCCTCATCCTTTATCCTATATTTATCATCTTTCTCCTGTTCTTATTAGTTGATTGTTACACTACCTCTCTAACCTTTTCTCTCTCGTTCTCTTTCTCTTACAAATTTCATCTTTTTGCTGTCTTCTCCCACCCCTTCATTATTCTCTTCCTACTACCGTTCTTTTTTATTATCACTACCTCTTGCTTCTCACGGTTTTTCTCTTCTTTAGTTTTACATTTCTTTTCTATTTCCAACCATTTCTTCCTCTTTTCTTCTTCTCTCTTCCTACTTCTTCCTCAACCTTCTACCTATCCCTCCTTTTTCCTATCACTAACTCTTTCTTCTCACGGGTTTCCTCTTCTTTAATTTCAAATTTCTCTTCCATTTTCATTCATTCCTTGTTCTTTTCTTCTTCCTCTTCTCCGCCATCCTCTCTTCGTGTTTCTCACTTCCTTCTTGTCTTCCACTTCTCTTACTTCTTCCTTTACCTTTTTTCACTCCCCCTTGTCTTTCTCTTCTCACACCTCTTCCTTTTCACCTATTTCTTCTTTCACCTTATCTTTTTCACTCCCCCTTGTCTTTCTTTTCTCCCACTTCTTCCTCTTCTCCAAATTCTTCATCTTCTGCTTCTTTTTCTTCTCCCACTTCTTCCTCTTCTTCTACTTCTTCCTTTACCTTATCTTTTTACTTCCCCCTTGTCTTTCTCTTCTCCCACTTTTTCCTCTTCGCCCACTTCTTCCTCTTCTTCTTCATCTCCTACTTCTTCCTTTTCTCCTACTTCTTCATCTCCTACTTCTTCCTCTTCTCCCATTCCTTCCTCTTCTACTTCTTCCTCTTCTCCTACTTCTTCATCTTCTTCTTCCTCTTCTCCAATTTCTTCCTCTTCTCTTACTTCTTCATCTTCTCCTACTTCTTCCTCTTTTCCTACTTCTTCAACTTCTCCCATTTCTACCTCTTCTACTTCTTCCTCTTATCCTACTTCTTCCTCTTCTTCTACTTCTTCCTCTTCTCCTATTTCTCCCTTCACCTCTTCTTTTCCACTTCCCCCTTGTCTTTCTCTTCTTCTAATTCTTCCTCCGCCTCCTCTTTTCTACTCTCTCCTCGTCTTTCTCTTCCATCGCCTCTATCTCTTCATTCTCTTCTCTCCCTCCTCTTCTCTTCATTTTCTCCCCTTTCCTCCTTATCGTCATTCTCTTCACTGTACATCACTTCCCCATTTTTTCGCCTCTCACACCGTCTCCTTATTCCTCCCCTTCTTCCACCGATAATCCCATCTCTTCCCCTCTCATCAATGCCTCCACATCACTCTACTTCTCTCTCTTTCCTCTTCCCACTCCATCAGTCGTCTTCCACTATCAATGACGTCATTCGCCAGTTCGTGGAACTGCTCACAGAAACCTGGCAACACCGCTTTGAAGTGCTCGATATTTGGACTGGTTATGACGGAGGGCGGTAGAGGGGTCATCCTCGCCATGCTCGTCTCTGATTGGTCTAAAATGACGTCAGGCGAATTCCACTACTGTTGATAAAACCAGTGCGTCGATGTTTCTAGAAGTCAGTTGACGTTTGACTGGTGTACCGCGTAGACCTGTATTTTGTCACAGATTCTTGTCAAATTTTCGAAAAACATAGATTGATAGTGAAAGTGATTAATAATTCTGGTTGAATTTGAACGAAATTTGAGAGATTTCGGTGATAGAAGGAAGGAGGGGGGTTGATAAGAGCTTTTCAGTAAGCAACTTTTTGGAAAAAGTTTCAGATCGCTTTTCACACGACCAGGACTGGTGAGTCCATTTCTACTTGTTTTTTAGGGTAGAAAATTGAAAATTTGTTGATTTTCATTGATTTACATCTTGTATTCAAGGTAAAAATAGGAAATTTGTTGACTTTCATTGCTTTACATCCTGGTTTTGGGGTGAAAGATTTCACACGACCAGGACTGGTCCATTTTTACATGTTTTTCAGGGTGTTTGAAAATTTGTTGATTTTCATTGCTTTACATCTTGTTTTTAAGGTGAAAATAGGAAATTTGTTGACTTTCATTGCTTTACATCCTGTTTTTGGGGTGAACGATTTCACACGATCAGGACTAGTCCATTTTTACATGTTTTTCAGGGTACTAAATTGAAAATTTGTTGGTTTTCAATGCTTTTCATCAAGTTTTCAGGATGAAAATCGGAAATTTGTTTATTTTAATTGCCTTACATCCTGTTTCTAGGGTGAAAATTAGAAATTTGTTGACTTTCTAGTTTTTATCAATTCTTTTCCTCGTTCTTGTTGAATACCATGCTATTTCAATTATTTATCCCAATTACATGTATTTCATTAACATTGGTGTTGCTATCCTTGTCTATCATCTTTGTATTCATCTTCCTATAGTGAGGTCCACGTTATAATGGCAGTATTTGATTAACATTGGTGCAACTATCCTTGTCTATCATTCGACAAGGCAGATAGCGCTATCCTCTTCCAGCTCTGCAATGTTGTCAAAGTTTTTTAACAATTTAGAAATATAATTCACAAGATATTTATTTTCAATTATGAAAATTTATTATGAAAAAATATATTTTCTAGACAGATATAATAAAATGTGATTGATCATTTTCAACAAGAAATTATTGCTCTGCAATAATATCAAAGTTTTCTAACAATGTAGAAATATAATTCACATGATATTAAATATCTCAATTATGAAAATTTATTATGAATTTATTAAAAAACATATTTTCCAGACAAATAAAATATAATTGATAATTTTGAACAAGAATGAACAGTTGATATTACATCAGATATACCGGTATCAGCCATTCTCTATAGAAGACAGAGACTCGGCAACACTGTTCTCCTATCTTTCTCCACTGCCATTATAACGTGGACCTCACTACTGAGCTGCTGTGTTAGCGGAGTGTTTGTGGACACAGCTGTTATCGATGAAAACAAAATGGCCGATTCCATTCTCGTCTGTTGTGGCTCTAGGTATTGATTTTCGGCGTGACCTTGAGAGCTATTGGCTGTTCTCGAATGTAAGACAAGTAGACTCGCTCTTTGAATAAATAATATTATTGTCGTATTTATTATTCATGTTTGGTGGACGAACTTCTGGGAATTTGATTAATTGATTGAATTATATTAATCGAAATAATTATTTGTTTTGAAATTTGAATAATATTACTCGCTCTTTGAATAATAGACCTATTATTGTCGTATTTTTATTCATGTATGATGTACGAACTTCTGGGAATTTGATTAATTGATTGAATTATATTATATTAATCAATATAATTATTTGTTTTGAAATTTGAATAATATTACTCGCTATTGAATAATATTATTGTCGTATTTATTATTCATGTTTGATGGACGAACTTCTGGGAATTTGATTAATTGATTGAATTATATTATATTAATCAATATAATTATTTGTTTTGTAATTTGAAATGCTCACTGTGATATCTGCTTTAAAACTACTTGAAATTTAACACTGTAAATCGTATTTATATTCTAGAAACTAGTATTTTTTAAAGTTATTAATTTCCATTTTTTTATTGAATGGATCAATGGAATAGTGAGGTCCACGTTATAATGGTAGTGGAGAAAGAATTGAATTGAATTGAATTACTGCCTTTATTTTCATAGAGAGCGAAGTTAGGGCGCAGTCGGCCCTCTCTTACACTTAACTCTCTATTACAAGATAACAATACAAATAATATGATGAACAAGAAAAAAATATTCCAAACAATATGGAAAAACAAACGATATCTACTTATTTAAAATAATAACAAATTTTAAATAATTGAAAAGAGAAGAAAATAAATTAACTTGGAAAAAAGCAATTAACAGTAGTGATACCTCATCACTGTAGTGAACAAAAAAAAGAGATCCTAATGTATACAAAATACAAAAACGACAACTATAGTGTTTGCTATACATTCCATTCCTACATATTATTATAAATCTTGAAGTGAATAAGTAAATCACATTTATATTTAATTGATTGTAAAAAAAAAGACCATCAAGGAGCCAATTTCCAGATTCTACAAAAAAAGGAGAACAACGTTGCCGATCCTCTGTCTTGTCAATGCCTTCTATGGAGGGTATCTGATACCGGCTTATTGATATAATATCAACTGTTAATTCTCGTTCAACATAATCAATTATATCTTATCGAGCAAAAAAATATATTTTACAATGATTTCATGGTGAATTTTCATAATCAAATTAAAATATTTTGGTAATTAATTATGCGGTGTCCACACTGAACAAATATTCGACATACATGTTCGGCAAACATGTTTGTTGAGGAGCTCAGGGACAAACATTTTAAAAAGTTTGTTCAATCATTGTTTGTCAAACAAAAAAATTACTGTTTCTCCAAACATTTTCAGCGTTTTACAGCTGTAAAACATAAAACCTGTTCTTCCAACTTTAAGGCTGTGCAAAGGCTGAAAATAAACCTTTTAATCATGATATTTTTCCAAGTTTTTCGATTTTTATATCATCAAGCTATCAAAATGAAAAAGTTTTCTCAGGAAAACATTTTTTTTCGATCATTACTTTTTGAGATATGAGCGCCTGAAGTTTGAATTTTTGGGACAGAACATTTCAAATTCGGTACGATATGTTTTTTTGGTTATTTTTAGTAAATTGAATAACTATCTTAAAAATTGATATTTTCAGAATTTTTTTGTTTTACTAGATCAACAATACCATGGAGAATCCATCCTCCAAATCTCATGGATCTATATCGTACCGAATTTGAAATGTTCTGTCCCAAAAATTCAAACTTCAGGCGCTCATATCTCAAAAAGTAATGATCGAAAAAAAAATGTTTTCCTGAGAAAACTTTTTCATTTTGATAGCTTGATGATATACAAATAAAAAAACTTGGAAAAATATCACGAGTAGAAAGTTTATTTTTAGCCTTTGCACAGCCTTAAAATATTTTGTTTAGTGGCGCGTCCACACTGGCCACAGGCAAACATTGTTTGTCAAACATAATAAAATTTGCCCAAACTTGTTCAACAAACATGTTTATCGAACATTTATTCAGTGTGAACACGGCTTTACATTACTTCATTGTTAAAAAACGATCTGGCAACAGAGTGAAGCGAGAAAGAGATAGCGATATCCGCTTTGTTGAATGATAGATAAGGATAGCAATACCATTGCTAATCAAACACTGTCATTTTAACGTGGACCCCACTATAGTAACAAATATTTTTCAAAGTTATTAATTTAAAAATTTTTTATAGAATGAATCATCAATGGTGGGCTATTTGAAGCTTGTGATATATTCTTGGAACTTGGCAAAATTACTGCTACTTACTTTTTCCAATTCCAAATCACCTAATTTATTTATTAATAAAAATTTATTTTTTGTTTGTTTCAGGTTGAGTTTGGCTCAACTCTCCTGGTAAAGAAGCGCTTGTAAGGCAGCCATCATTTCATTAGAGGCATATAACAGATTTATAGTGAGTTAAACAAATTGTATTTGTAAGTAATACAAGTATTTTACCTTCATTTCTTATTATAAGACATAGTGCCGGTTGCACAACAGCCGGTTAAATTTTAACCGTGATCAATTCCATAAGAACCAATCAGAGAAGCCGTCTTTTATAAAACGCCTTCTCTGATTGGTTGTCGTGAAATTAATCGCGGTTAAAATTTAACCGGCTGTTGTGCAACCGGGCCATAGAATTAATTGTTCAAACCATCTCAGCTACATTATTCTGATGAGTTTGTTTCAATTATAATAATTTATTATTTGATAATTCAAAAATTGAGAAAAACCACATAATTAAAATCAAGTTACTTAGAAATGATAGGGAAAGGAGCAATAGGCACAGCCCAGAACTTATACATTGAGGGGTTGCACAAAAGCCGGTTAAATTTTAATCGTAATTGTTTCTTGTGGAATTAATAAGGATTGAAATTTAACCGGCTTTTGTGCACCCGGCGCTCATTATTCCTATTCTATGTATTTCTATTCTAGTATTCCTACTTGATGAAATGAAATTTTTATTAACTAGAATTCTAGAATTGATATGGTGAACAAAAATTATTTCTCCGAAGTTTAGGATCTGTTGAAAAATGATGCTTCAGAAATTTTCAGATTTCTATTGGGGTTTACTCAATATTATTTGTTTCTTGGGAGATATATAATTTTCCCAGATATCAATATGGTGTTCCATAATTTTCTGATCTGTGATAGAATCATCTCATTTCAAGATTAACTATTTTATGTTAGTTTTTATTAAGGGATCAAGAGGCTAGCCTATTTCAGCAACACAGTCTTCATAACCTGTAAGCTGTAGATAAATTATTATTGTAGAATGTGATTTAAATCTGAGCATTATTTATAAATTTTGAGAAGAATTTACCACATTGTAAATTGTTTTAAATTCAATGCCAAATTAATATTGATTATAATTTTCCATTGTGTCTAACAATGTATTTAATATTGTTACACCAACATGATCTTTCAAAAGAAGTGTTGAATGAAAAAGACTAAGAAATTGTCAAAAAACCACAGATTTATTGATACTTAGAAAGACCGGTTTCGGTTATTACACCATTGTCAATCTCTGATAAACAAGTTTATTGTACCATTGTTTCACTGTGAGATTGACAATGGTGTAATAACCGAAACCGGTCTTTCTAAGTATCAATAAATCTGTGGTTTTTTGACAATTTCTTAGTCTTTTTCATTCAATATGAATAATTACCACAATATCAACTTCTCAACTACACAAAAAATGATTTAGTGTATTGGACTCCACTATAAAACAATTTTATCAAGTCTATTTCTGAAATTCTTGTGTTCCAGCAATTTATAAATTTTCTCAAAGGAATTAACTCAGTACACTCTTGTTTTCTCTTCAATAACATGACAGGTTTTGGATCAAATTTTAAGATTGTCAGTATGAAAATCAATCTATGATGAAATCTATGTAAAAAAATCTTTCAATATTTTGGACTGAAAATTGGACAAAAATCGTGAAGTGTTAACATAACCTATTTTTGGACAATTTCTATATAAATTTGGGAAAGGAACAGTTTTGGGCTTTAAGCCTGTTGGTCCTTCCCCAATCATTCATAGTTGAGAATGATAATGTATCTAACAATGTAGAAATAAATAAATGAATGAATAAATAAATTAATAAATAAATAAATAGACTAAATAAATAATAAATAAAAAAACTCTGTCTTCCATCTGTTTGCAGTATTGTAATACAAGATACAGTCTCGTCAAAAACAATTACATTTTATATAATAATTTAGGATACGTTGCTATAAAACTCAATGAGTATACCTAGTTCAAACGCGGATTCTAATAGGTCTTTGCATTACATTTACATTACATTTACATTTATTACATTCCTTAATCACAACATCAAATTAATGATTGGGAGAGAATCAACAGGATAAACCCAAAACTGTTCCTCTCCCTAATTTTGATAAAAATAGTCCAAATGAGGTTATGAAAACACTTTTATAAAGATCACAAAAATTTACAGTCCAAATAAACATTATACTAAAAGTTTTGTATCTCGGTTGATCAGAAAGATGAAACAAATTATTAGTACATTTGAAAATGCATTAATAAATTGCAAAATATTAAAAAACTTGCAGGCTCCTAACACAAGATGCGTTAAAGATCTATCCAAGAGCGTTCACATGTTATACAATAATCTATAATATTATAATAAAGGGAATAAATTGTTTATACACGTAGGGGATAGGAAGTTCACGAATGCATCATCATGTCTGAACTAAACAACTGATTAACTTGAAATTTTGCATATCGGTTCTTAATCTACCGAGGATGGTTATAGCCCTATTTTAAATTCTTCAAGATTTCAGTAGGTCAAGCTTTCAGTTTTTAGTTAGCTATAAGTTCCTCCTTTCTTTCAACATTATTATTATTGGTTTCTCCCATCTTTATCATCTTCCTTCTGTTCATTTTAGTTGATTCTGACATTACTCACTTTATTCTCTCAACCTTTCCTCTCTCCTTCTCTTTCTCTTTCTTCTAAAAATGCTTCTTTTTGCTCTGTTCTCCCTTCCCTTCATTATTCTCTCTTCCTACTACCGTTCTTTTTTCTATTATATTACTACCTCTTCCTTCTCACGGTTGTCCTCTTCTTCAGTTCTACATTTCTCTTCTATTTCTACCCACTCCTTCCTCTTCTCTCTCTCTTCCTACTTCTTCCTTAACCTTTCTATCTATCCCTCCTTCTTACTATCACTAACTCATCATTCTCACGGGTTTCCTCTTCTTTAATCTCAAATTTCTCTTCTATTCCCACTCATTCCTTGTTCTGTTCTTCTTCCTCTTTATCTGAAGCACTGGACTGATTAAGGCTGTGCAAAGGCTAAAAATAAACTTTCTACTCGTGATATTTTTTAAGGTTTTCGATTTGTATAACATCAAGCTATCAAAATGAAGAAGTTTTCTCAGGAAAACATTTTTGTTTCTGTTCATTACTTTTTGAGATAAGTTTAAATTTTTGTGACAGAACATTTCAAATTTGGTAAGAGATAAATCCATGAGATTTAGAGGATAGAGATTCTTCATGGTATTGTTTATCTAGTAAAACAAAATTTTCTGAAAATAACAATTTTTAAGATTGTTATTCAATTTACTAAAAATAACCAAAAATACTTTTAGTTGAGTTATTTTAGGTAATTGAATAACTTTTCCAGAAATTTATATTTTTAGAAAATTTTTGTTTTACTAGATCAACAATACCATGAAGAATCCATTTTCTGAATCTCATGGATTTATATCCTACCGAATTTGAAATGTTCTGTCTCAAAAATTTAAACTTTAGACGCTCATATCTCAAAAAGTAATGATCAGAAAAAAATGTTTTCCTGAAGAAAGCTTTTTTATTTTGATAGCTTGATGATATACAAATAAAAAAAAATGAAAAAAACGCGAGTAAAAAATTTTTTTTAGCCTTTGCACAGCCTTAACTAGGAATTTTGCATATAGGTTCCTAATCTACCGAGGATGGTTATAGGTTATATTTCAAACTTCAAGATTTCGCTCGGTCAAGTTTTCAGTTTGTCAAGTTTTCAATCAGACCCTTGCGGAGCACGGGTTACCTGCTAGTGTAGAATAATTTGCTATGAAACTTTATGAATATAATTAGTTTAATCCTGGATTTTAATTGATTTTTTTGCAGTCTTCTAACGCAAGATGCGGTCTAGCCAAGAAGAAGTTGGCTTCATCTCCTGGCGAGAAATTCAGTGCACTTCACAAGCTACCAATGACAAAGTCTTCCTCCTCACTGGAGGAGCATCCCTACTGCAAGCGGGAGGAGGAGCAGGAGGAGGGAGAGAGGAGGAGGCCGCCGCCGCCTGCTATGGAGTGGTCGGAGAACTTCCAGGATCTCAGCATATTCTGCAATTTTGGATCCAAACCGCCAATCAACACAAACATGACGCTGCCATCGGGTGAACAGCTGGACACGCCTATTATTACAGGTCAGTAAAGCTTATTCATTCATAAATACTAGTAGTTCAGAGAACAGTAGAATTAGCTACACTCACTAAAATCACTACACTCACACACGCCCGCCTATTCAAGCACACAAACACACATTCAAATTGGATTTAGAGTATGATGATATGAATGCAATAGGATCGGTGGTGGACGCTGAGAAATAGAAGCTCTTTACATTTTTAAGCTAGGATGCACGGTTAAAGAGATAAAAAATCTGAAACTTGAAATTTGGGTCTTGGTGGGGGGGGGGGGTAGTAAAAGTTCTTTACATTTTTAAGCTAGGATGCACGGTTAAAGAGATAAAAATCTGAAACTTGAAATTTTGGTCTTGGTGGGGTGGTAAAGAAAAGAACAAAGAATGGGTGGGAATAGAAGAGAAATTTGGAACTAAAGAAGAGAAATCCCTCGAGAAGAAAGAGTTAGTGATAGGAAGAAGGAGGGACAGGTAGAAGGTTGAGGAAGAAGTAGGAAGATAGAACGAAGAGAAAGGAATGGGAGGTAATAGAAGGGAAATAAGGGGGTTATAATACAAGGGGTCCAAGTGACATATTCTTTGTTTCGAGAAAATTGAGCCTAAATTATAAAAAAATTCAAAATTTTCAACATGTAATGTATGAAATAAGACCGCCTTGGAGCGCTGGAAAATGAAAGTTTCTTACACTTTTGATCTAGGATGCACTGCTAAAGATATAAGAAATCTGAAACTTGAAATTTTTGGACTTTGCGAGTGGGGGGGGGGGTAAATAATCAAAATTGTGAAATAAGACCACCTTGGAGCGCTGAAGAATAAAGGTCCTCTACACTTTTGAGCTCGGAAGCACGGTTGAAATGTTGAAAAATCTAAAACTTAGATTGGGACTTGTGAAACAAAAATTGAATTACAATAAATATTAGAAAATTTTCAACATGTGATACATGAAATAATACCGCTTTTGGAGATCTGAGAAGATCCTAGCCTAAGGCTCTACTCACACTTGCGCTACTCAGGTCGAGAAGAGACTCGACTCTAGTCGAGAGCAGGTGTTTTCAAATGGTGACAGTCGCGGACAGTAGAATTGACTGGTGTGAGTGTCACCATTTGGAAACACATGCTCTCAACTAGAGTTGAATCTCTTCTCGACCTGAGTCGCGTAAGTGTGAGTTGAGTCTAATGCCCGGTTGCAGAGTCGCTACATAAAGTCACCCATAGTTAACAGAGCCATTAGTTAACAACTCGCCCATAAATAGATGATCGTTGCAGAGTCGTTTGATAGACCCCTTTCAACTATGGCTCTGATAAGGCACACACATAAGTCACACTGCTGCTCATACCACTTTTTGCGTGGTATGCTTCTATCCAACTAATGTATTGGCAACGGCGAAAGAATCACTGTGACCTGTTCTTCCAAACCTCCAGTCGGATGACGTCCCAACATGGCGCTTGTTTATCACAACACTGCTGTCTGCTTATTGTGTTGTTTATGTTTGAAGTTACGAATCAATATCGTAAACTGCAGACTAATTTGTGATTATTTCCAGTTAGTTTGATTTTTGATAGCTAAATGAATGAATTGAGTAGAATAAAATTAGAGGTAGAAGTAAAATAAGATGCTGGTGTAGGCCCTATCTATCATTGTTTAATATAAATTAAGAAAACAAAATTGATCAGAATTATTTCATTGCCTTCTGGAATTTTTATATATCTTGGAAGCAAAGCATCCAGTTTACAAGATATATTTCTAATGACTCTGCATAGGGTGCTTATTATTAAAATTGATAATAATTGATTATTCGAATTTTTTTAATTATACAATTCATTAAAAACTGTATTACATCTTCGTTCAAGCTACTCGAATAGTCAATGATATTTTTATTCAGTCTATTTACACTTTATCTACAGATTCAAATAATCAACGTTATTATAATGTAATGTTTTTGGACCATTTTCATCTGTCTTTTAAAACATTCAAACAAGTCAACATAACCTTAAAATACACTTGGCGCGAATGTATAGTGGATTTATATGCACGATTTTGGGCATTTAAATAAAGAACACTTTTAGTTATTGGTAGCATCAGACGACGTCATCTGCCTGTAGGTTTTTCGTCTCTGCAACGGAAAAACCTGTTTGTTGGCGCGCTGTTACCTATCGGTAGAGCAATAGCTAACAAAGCCTCTCTGCAACGAAATTGGCCTGTTAAATAGTTAAGTCCGCGCTGTTAACTATGGGTGACGTTATTTGTCGACTCTGCAACCGGGCATAAGTGTTTTGTTTCAGTAGTTGTTGCTACAATTTTGCGATTTTCTCTGTCTTCTTCAGTAAACGATGAGTTGTAATTTAGTTGCGTTTAACCGAGTAGCTGTTGCTTTAATGTTGTTTTGTTTTGTCTGTTTCAGTAAACGATGAATTTGATTTTAGTCAGCGCAGTTGTTCACGGGTGACTCAGCAGCAGCAGCAGCATCAGTCAGCTGACGACGACAATCCGTGGGCCGATCTCAACCTACAACAACATCCACCCGACAACAACAATTCACAACAACCGTCAACAACCGACAACAACAACGTAAAACAGTGGCAAGTAGTGACCGATTGGTTGTGTGCCGATTCGCCCAAGCAAATCGACTACGAGCCACCCTCCGAGTCGACAAATTTCGCCGCTGAAGACGATCATAAAAATTTCGCTGACGCAGCCACTTTTGGCGAAGAGGAGGATCATCACAACAATTTCGCTGACACTGCAAAAATTGGGCAACATTTTTCTGTTAGACCACCCTTAACCAAGTTGGACCACGAATTTGAAAAAGATCCGCCACCGAATTTTGACGCATCGGAGGATGATTTTGTGGTGGAGGAGATTTTGAACAAGGAGCAGACCATTGATATCGTGGAACTGCTGAAAAGTGCTAATAACCGTGGAGAACTGTTGAAATCTGGTGATAGAGTACAGTATTTGGTGGCTGGTGGTGGTAAAACGATTCCAGTAACTGGTATCAGTAACAGTGACAGATTGCCTGGTGGTAAAACAATCCCAGTAACTGGTTTCAGTAACAGTGATAGATTGATGGGTGGTAAAACACTCCCAGTAACTAGTAACAGTAACAGATTACCAGCTGGTAAAACAATCCCAGTAACTGGTATCAGTAACAGTGACAGATTGATGGGTGGTAAAACACTCCCAGTAACTAGTGATAGATTATCAGGTGGTAAAACAATCCCAGTAACTGGTATCAGTAACAGTGACAGATTGATGGGTGGTAAAACACTCCCAGTAACTAGTGATAGATTATCAGGTGGTAAAACAATCCCAGTAACTGGTATCAGTAACAGTGACAGATTACCAGGTGGTAAAACTATCACAGTAACTGGTACCATACAGCAATACTTACCCGGAACAGATACTGCCAGAAAAATGCAATACTCAGCCGGTAAGGTTGTAGATGCTAGTAACAGAATGCAATACTCGGTTGCTGGTAGTAAATTAGTAACAGATACCAGTAACAGTTCAAGAATGCAGCAATACCCGGGGAAAAAAGTTTTAGTAACTGAATTTGATGGCGGTTCAAGAATGCAGTATGCTTGTGATAGGGAGAATGTAGCGAATACCAGTTCCAAAATGCAATACTCAGGTGATAGAGTTGAAGGAGCAGATAATAACAGTTCCAGGCTGCAATACTCAGGTGATACAAATAAGGTAGCAGATAATAACAGTTCCAGATTGCAATATTCCGGTGATAAAGTAGCAGATATGGAGTACTCATTGATCGGTGGTAATAACAGTAATAAATTAAGCAATAGAATGGACTACTCGTTTGTAGGTAACAAAGAACCGGTTACAGTTTCAGTAACTGACAGTTCCAGTAGAGAAGTGCTGCGTAACAGTTTAATGTTGAAGAAAGATGTCAATATTAGGAAGAACAGCAGACACCCTTTGAGCGCCATGTTTAAAACCGAGGAGCCATCTTTGTTTGGCGCGAAAAATTTGAAAACTCTAGTGCTGCCATCTGTCCGTAGCGGCGAAGTGATAGAACTAGGATCGGCGTCTCCTGGTAAAAGTGAGGTTATTTTTGGAGAGGACTTTGTGATGCCTGAAATTAAGATCGAGCCAGAGGAGGTGGAGGAGGAGGAGGGGGAGAAGGAGATACAAGTTGCACCTTTCAAGGCGCCCCAGAAAAAGTTGAAGCTGGACATCCGGTCGGCGAACAACCCCCTGGGTTTAGGGGGGCCCGTGTTGACCCCTACTACTACGGCCGCTGTGCTGGGGGAGTCGCTGGACACCCCCGATGTCCTCAAACCCCTTCTGGAAGGGATCGACGGTCCGAGCTTCGATCTGATCAAGTATTGTGAGGTGAGCCAAATTTTCATCATTTGATTTAATTTCTCAATCAATTTATTTTTTTCAAATGCTTTCCGATTCGAAACACAAAATGTAGAGTCAACTAGGCCTGGTTTCACAAAAGCCGGTTAAATTTTAATCTTCATTAATTTCACAACCATATTTTCATAATTTGATTTAATTTCTCAATCTATTTATTTTGCTTAAATGCTTTTCGATTCAAAACGCAAAATGTTAGGCCGGGTTGCACAAAAGCCGGTTAAATTTTAATCGTCATTAATTTCACAACAACTAATCAGAGAAGGTGTTTTGAAAAAAAAGCTTCTATGATGGGTTCTCGTGGAATTTATCACGAATAAAATTTAACCAGCTTTTGTGTAAACTTAGCACTTATACTCGGATTAAAACAACTTGAGATTCGAGCTTTACCTGATTAAATATCGACTTGCCAGATAATGTGAAATTATCAGTAGCATTCTCATGCAAGCCCACACATCTGTATAATCACTTGTCAGCTGATTTATGATGAATAATTCTATAGTCTGATTTTTACTCTAATATTGGCGTATGAAGGAGGCTCCTTTTCCCTTTTATATTATCCTTGAAATGCAAAATTTCCAAAAACCTTGTATATACGTCAACGCGCAATTAAAAAATGAACATACCTGTCAAATTTCATGAAAATCTATTACCGCGTTTAATAGCTAAATGGCAACATATAAACATTCAAACATTTAAACATTAAGAGAAATGTCAAACCGTCGACTTGAATCTTAGACCTCACTTCGCTCGATCAATTATTGTTTTAGACGGGTGAGAGTGTAAGAACGGCACAGTATGAGAGACTACCAGTGTCACATAGCTTCACCAAAAATAACTACTAGGACTATCGGCTTCAGTTAACAGTGAAATATGGAACTTACACACCCTGTACCATGGCATATCTTCTTGTGCTATCTTTCTCTATGCTAAAATCTAGTGACTAGGAACTATTAGCTCCAGACTTAGACCAGTTATAGAATAGACACGCTGGGAAGTCTAGCCTCTGAAGCCAACATCTACTGCCAAATTCACCCATCTTGACGTCACAACCAAGCTAACAATAATGCATTGAATAACAACAATGTAAGTTAAACACCACAAACACACACTGTTGTGACGTCAAGATGGGTGGATTTGGCAGTAGATGTTGGCTTCATCGACTTTCTAAATGAATATACAATGAGCCGTGTCTATTCTATAACTGGTCTAAGGCTCTAGATACAGTATTTCTAAAATTCAGTAAAATAATCAAGTGTCAGTTTCATACAAGGTAGATAGATATTAATGTATAACGCTCATAATTAGATCAGAGCTTTTTATGGTTGATTTTATTTTGTGTGATATCAAACTTTCGCGGTTTCAGTTTCTTATACATGCTCTCTTATGAAAGATAATAATTTAATATTATCTTTGCCAGCCATGTTTTTTCTGGAGATCATCACGTACGCTAGTAAAAATTGGAGGGCATTCTCATCCGTTGCGCTTGATCATTCCTACAATACGAGGAGTGGTGGCTCAATCCTCGGTTACCCGGCACATAGACTAACACTTCTGGAGAAAGGCTCACACTATTGCGCAATAAAAATTATAAATATACTCCCTCATAAATTTAAAAATTTTTCCAACTTTTCAAAGATGAAGGATAAGGAAAGCTCTTTGATTTAGAGCGCCATACACAGTGGATGAATGTGTGGATGTCTTGAGGGAAGAAAATTACATGTCATAGAATTATTACAAAATAAAAATTTCCTTTAAACCAACTGAAATTAATTGATTTCTTCCAGGGGGTGCTTCCTGAAGGCAGTGTTTTTCTTTGACGTCTCCTCCTTGCACTATTGTATTTTCTGTGTTTATTATTGATTGTGACGGACGATTCAATGTTGTGAAGCTTGTCTTCTATATGCAACTACTTGAATAAATGAAATTTGATTGATTTGATTGAATTGAATCTCATAAATAATGGAATATCTCATGAATCAGATCTCCTTCCAAGAGAAGCGGGCAACAGCAATTCTCTACAGGGACAATAGGATTATTATAATAATTGTAATTCATCATAATATCAATTTGTGTCCCATAATAGAGTATTGGATTTGAATTTTTGCCCTCATCATTATCTTTATCAGTATGTATAATCCTATAATTACAATCCTGGTCATATATAATCAGATATGGGATTTATAAATTTAAAATCAAGGCTTCTTTTTCCAGTCACGCCAAAAACTATTGTATTTTTAATGATTAGAAATTGGATTTATTTTATTTATTTATAATTTTTACAAAGTAGCACTGATTGGGAGAGAAAAACTAATGATACTCCTTGTACCATTTTTCTCCTAAATTTAGATAACATTTTAAAAGTCCAAGATAGGGTTATGGTTTCACTTTTCTAAAATTTAATCCATTTTCACTAAAAAAACAACGAAAACTACGAATTTTAAATTTTGATGGTTAAAAACAGAATAAAAAACAAAAATATCACACTCAAATCACCATTAATTGGAACATTTTTGCGTAATTTGACAAAATTTAGAGCCAGAAAAAACACAACTTGATTATTTTTATTTGTAAAAATATTTCTTGTATTTGGCAATATATTCATAATTCATCATTAAAATATGATATCCATACTTTGGGTCATTTCTTCATAATCTACAAACGATTTGGCAACGATTCGGAGTTGGAAAAGGATAGAGGTATCTGATTTATCTAATGCCAGAGAAGAATAGCAAATCAATGTTGATCAGGTGCTTAGGCCCGCCGCAAAGTAGACCCACGCTAATCCAGGAAAAGCAACCCACGTCGAGGGATGTTTTGTAAACCATTGCTATAGAATTATTCATAATCAATCAGCTGACAAGTGGATTATTCATTGCATGTATTACACAGATGTATGGAGCAATGGTTTACAAAACATCCACGGCGTGGGTTGCTTTTCCTGGATTAGCGTGGGTCTACTTTGCGGCGGGCCTTACTCCATAACTCCTTACAAATTTTCCATAACTCCTCCAAAATTTTATTCAAATCATGTCGAAGAATTGAATTAGATTTTTCAAATCTGTTGATGTTTGTTGAAATTTATATTACAACCTTTTATAAAACTTTTTTATTTTATTTTTCAGGTTGACGAACTAGCCGGTATTCCTTCACCTCTGGTAGTTGACAACACCCGCAAAACAATCCCGAAAAAAGTTCTGGCAAACTACAGCGCCGTCAAGATAGAGGAGGGCTACGAGATAGAGCGAGAGAGAGAACCGCTTTCGACCATCAAGGAGGAAGACATCACTACCGACGACTCACTTCCGGTGGCGCGAAATTCGAATTTTGCAGCGGCGGGAAATTCAAATTCAAAAGTTCTGCCGCCACGCAAGAAGGTCACCCCTACTCGGAAGCGTAGGAAGACAAATTTCGAGAACTACGATTCTGAGATTAGTTCCGACGCCTATGTCGATAATGAAGACGATGATGAAACCTTCCATCTGCCGCCCAAGGTTGCCAGGTTCGGTGGGTCGAAGTCGAAATCGATCAGTCGACAGCGCAAAACATCGATAGTCGCATCGCCCGGGAACCGGAAGGTGTCGTCTTCGGGTGTCGACTCGGACCAGGAGTCGATCATGTCGCAGGATCGATATCGGGAGCTTCGAGATCGCAACAATGAGGCGTCGAAACGGTCGCGCATGAACCGGAAGTCGAGAGAGATGGAGATGAAGGAGAAAGCGGAAGAGATGGAAAGGCGCAACAAGTTTTTGAAGGCACGCGCCAATCATTTGGACAAGATGGTGGAGACTTTTCGAGAGGTCATTTTCAAATTGGCGCCTCGCAATAATCATTAGTGGTCGATCGTTCAGTATCGATATTTTATTCTATAGTTGTCAAGTATCGACAGTTTTGTTGATACTTTAACAGTTCAATAGATATTCTTGGAATAAAATTTCAAAACCTCCTGTGAAACTTTTTTTTAGTTTGTATTGGACCGTAGAAACGATTTAAGTGAGTAGTGGTTGATCATTAAGTATCGATAGTTGTCGACTGTCAAAAGTTTTGTTAATACTTTGATAAATCATTCGATATTCTAATTGATAGTTGTCTACTGTCAAAAGTTTCGTTGATACTTTGATAATTCATTAGATATTCTTGGAAGAACATGTCAAAACCTCCCGTGAAACCTTTTTTTGTTTAGATTATATAGGAACGTAGAAAAAATTGAGAGTAATGATTGATGATTTAGTATGAATAGTTTTGTCAATAGTAGTTGTCGAATGTCTATAGTTTTGTTGATACTTTGTTAATTCATTATATATTCTTGGAAGAACATGTCAAAACCTCCCGTGAAACCTTTTTTTGAGTTTTGTATTGGACCTAATAAGTAGTACAAGAAATTATTAGTAGACCAAATTAGTAGTACAGTGTAATCACTTTCAGAGTAGTGAGTTCAATTCTTGATATTTCAATCCATATTTTGTTAGTTTGATACTTGGATTACGATAGTTTGATAAATATTTTAAAAAGAACCTGTCGAAACCTCCTGTGAAAACATTTTTGAGTTAAATATCGGACCGTAGAAATAAGTAATAAATTGTAACCACTTACACAGAGTAGTGAGTTCAATTATTGATATTTAAATCTATATTTTGTTGGCTTTATACTTGGATTACGATAATTTGATTCATATTTTAAAAAGAACCTGTCAAAACCTCCTGTGAAAACATTTTTGAGTTAAATATTGGACCGTACAAATAAGTAATAAATTGTAACCACTTACATAGAGTAGTGAGTTCAATTATTGATATTTAAATCTATATTTTGTTGGCTTTATACTTGGATCACGATAATTTAAAAAATTTGGTATTGATATTAAAAAAAAACCTGTCAAATCCTCCTGTGGAACCTTTATTTTAGTTTGTATTGGACCGTCGAAAAGATTCAAAAATGGAAGGATGTATCGACTTTGTGTAGTGTTCAGTTTAATTCTTAATAATTCAATCATTATTTTGTTAGTTGAGAATATATTTCTGGAAATTCTGATCGTACAATTCTTGATGATTTAATCATTATTTTGTTAGTTGAGAAGAATTATTTCTGGAAATTCTGATCGTACAATTCTTGATGATTTAATCATTATTTTGTTAGTTGAGAAGATATTTTTGAAAATTCTGATCGTTCAAATCTTGATGATTTTATCGATAGTTTGATAGTTGTATCAATATTGTTTTGAAAGAGATGGTCAAAATTTCCCATCTTTGAGTTTGTAGTAGACAGCAGATATGAGTATCACTACTGTATATATTTATATTCTGACTACAGTATCACCACTGTAGAATGACTTCTGATAATATTCAGTCGATATTCGGTTAGTTCGATGTAGTTTTGTATCAGTTTGCTAGTTCAAACGATATTCTTGGAAGAATTTGTCAAAACTTGATGAGAAACCTATTTATTAGTTTGTATAGATCCTAAGAGATGAGATAGAGTTATAATCTAATCTTTAAAGTGAAAAAATCTAAACTTAATCGATTAATGTTTGCCCAATATTTTTGTATCGATTTGTAAGGATCGATATTTTAGTAGTCTGGTTTTATTATCGATATCTAATGATTGTGATAGTTTGTTCAATATATATTATCTTGTTCCATCAATTGATAATTATTCTGTGTTACCTGATTTTGTAGATATTGATCCATTTGTATTCAATTAATATTGGGTGTGACCTGATTATGTAGAAATCGATATATATATATTCTATTGATAAGTCGATATTTTGAAGATCGATGTTATCGGTCGTTATTTTTGTGTGAAAAACATTCTTTGAATGGCAACATCTTTATGTCCAACACTTGGAATCTGATTTTTATTAATAATTGACTATTGCCAATATCTAAAATATGTTGATCATTTGATATGTATGACATCTTAAATAGTAGTCTCAACTTCTAAAATTGATAAAATTAAGTTTAATAATTAAATTTACTGTATTAAAATCATTATATCTATATTCACACTGTGTCAAAACACGTCAAAAATAATATTATGATAACCTTCTCTATGATAGTACGTAATTAATGTATTCAAATTATGTCAAACATCATAGATATTCTATCATATTTGTTGTATTATGTAATAATGATATCAATAATATGTGTTTTATTATCAGTTTTTTATCTAAATTGTTTGAAAAGTATACTATATCTACTCTAGTTCAAGAGATTATGAGTTTTTATCTGTATTTGTAATGCACGTCTGTTTCATGGAATAAAATTTATAAAATGTCATTCTTTTCTTTTATTTAATATTGGTCCCAAATTTCAAATAGGTTACTACTCATCTCTTCTACCTCAGGCTTTTGTGAAATGTGCTTAGAACTTTTGTTTTCTGTTAAAATCTAATCATGATTAAATGCCAAGAGAACTAATTATTGGAGTAGACTTTTTTGAAAAGATGGCTTCTTTGTAGAATTTGGGTAATAGAACTTCTGTTGCTTGTAGAAATCTAATCATGATAAAATGCCAAGATAACTAATTATTGGAGTAGACTTTTTTGAAAAGATGGCTTCTTTGGTTGGTTCTTGTAGAATTTAATCATGGTTAAGACTTGAGAGGATTTTGTGCAACCAAGCTTCAGTAGATTTGTGTTAAAGTAACTGTAATTTATTTAACATAGCCTATTTGCATAGTGCCACAGCCAAAAACTATAATATTTATTTAATTTTATTACTAATAGCACCAGTTCAGTAGCAAGACTTCTAGACAGAGTAATATTCTCTGTTTAGTAAAATTGGTCCAAGAGGTATACAAGAAATATCAAGTGTTGAATGAAAAAGACTAAGAAATTTTCAAAAAACCACAGATTTATTGATACTTGGAAAGACCGGTTTCGGTTATTACACCATTGTCAATCTCTGATAAACTGATCTCAATAAATCTGTGATTTTTTGACAATTTCTTAGTCTTTTTTATTCAATATGAATAATTACCACAATATCAACTTCTCAACTACACAAAAAAAATTCAAGTGCATATTCAAACTTGAAACGCTTGTATCTAGTGAATGGCTACGAATTTACAAAAAATCTGATTTCATTGACCGAGCGAAGTGACGTCCAAGATTCAAGTCGACGATTTGGCATTTCTCTTTATGTTTATATTTATGTTTTTATGTTTCGCATTTACAGCGAAACGCAGCAATAGATTTTCATGAAATTTGACAGGTATGTTCCTTTTTGTTTTTCGCGTCGACGTATACAAAAGGTTTTTTTTTTAAATTTTGCATTTCAAGGATAATACAAAAGGAAAAGGAGTTTCATTCGAACACCAAAATTACCGTAAAAATCAGACTATAGAATTATTGATCATAAATTATCTGTCTAGTGGACTATAATACTACCCGTTCAAAAACATCGAACCTCTTGAAAATAATTTATCTTTCCATCAACATTAGTAGATAGTTATCTACTAACTTTGTCTTTCCATAAGCTGAGGCCATGATTCTAGTATGGAGTTTGGAGTTATTGATAGAAAACACTTTTTTCTACATTTTTCTTTTTAATCTGATGATTAAAATAGAAATCAAATATTATTGAAAAGAAATTGATTTCTAAAATCATGAAAAGTGAGAAATGAAGTTTGTAGGAAATCAGCATTATGGTAGTTTATTTTGTTAATTTCAACACACCGATTTTTCGCCAACACGACAACACAGAATGTTCTCTGATGGGTTGATTGGATTGGCGTATCGACGGCAGCCAGACCTGATAACAGCGCTCACACTCACATTCCGGGGCGACACGTCAAGGTACAATAGGACAGAAAGCTCTATGTTTATTTAGGATTTTTTCTAGACATTTTAAATTGATAAATTATTTATTAATTTTTGAGAAAACATAACAACAGGTCAATGTAACCTACTGAGCGCGAGGTCTACTGTTCACAGAACTACTAGTATTCTTGTTTCTCAATCAATATACTATAGGCACAGAAGAAGGAACCCTTTTCCAAAAACATATTATGTTTTTACTACTTGCTTATAGGCTAATATGGATCAATATATTAATAGTCTGGTTTATTCTGTTGAATAACCAAGGACGGTGTTTTTTTTTGCAAAACTAACAGTTTTTTTCCTACTCTAAAGGAATGATAGTCCTTGAAAAAAAGAGGATCAAGAATACGACATTATAGATTTAATAATTTACACCCGTTTAAAACTTGCAAATATTTAGTGGAAAAATTAGTGAGTGAGTGAGTATGGTAGTTTTTCCACACAACGAGAAAATCCACTGAAAACTGATTTTTCAATTTTTTTGAGGATATTTCAAAAATTATTGAAGCTACACTCTTGGAACCAATCTTAATCGAATTATCAGCTCAATATACATGATGAAGCAGCAATTAAAAACCTTTAAACCATATTATGAAAGCTCCAGAAAAATACTATTATATTAAGCGAGCAATTTCTGTATTTATATATCTGGCTATTTTTATATCTGGTTATTTATGTTTAACAGATCTCGAAAACGGCTCTACCGATTTTCACGAAATTTGTAACATAGTAGGTTTATAATATAAAGATTCGATTGCTCTAGGTCTCATCCTTGGGAAAACTCGCTGAACGACATTAAAAGGATAATTCACCCTTGGCTGAAACAGCTGTAGATAGTTAAAAAGTGAGTATGTGAAAAATCAAAATATCGCATCCCCGAAATTCATAAGATGACGTATAGCCAGCTGTGAACTAAGAACACGATCATTTTAGAGAATTGTGTTCTGTTTATCAATAAATAAAAATAGCGAGCGAAGCTCGGTGCTCCGATATTATTAAGAAAGAAATCAATTTTTCCGACTTCGTATATTTTTTACTTTGTATTGGTACATCTTTGGACCATGGTTCAAGTGCTCCTATCCTATCTTCTGGATTAGAATCGTGACTGTGGATTTGAATCTGTTATCTCACAGTTGATAATTTTTCAAGTGCAGTAAGCTAAAAATGACATCTCCAGAAATGAAAGTTTGATCACATGAAAGAAATCGAAGCGGACTGTTCATGGGCTGTTGATATATTATTGCAGAATCACGTCTGCAAAATCGAATCTGTTATCTTGAAGTTGCTATTCTAGATGCAGTGTGTGCTAAAAATGACATCTCCAAAAATGCAGATTTGATCGTATCGAAGCAGTGGATAGTCGACACGCTCTATATCGATAGACATCGATTCAAAAATATCGATACCCTACGACTCTCGAGTCTGAGGACGTAGTTCTCTACTTCGCAGCTAGATAGCAGAGGCTTCTCCAAATAATATTCCTGTGTTCAGAATCTTCTGGCTATAGTGAGGTCCACGTTATAATAGCAGTGGAGAAAGATAGGAGAAAAACGTTGCCGATCCTCTGTCTTGTCAATGCCTTCTGTAGACGGTAGCTGATACAGGTTTATTGATGTAATATTGTTCATTCTCGTTTAAAATAATCAATTATATTTTATTAAGCTAGGAATCATATTTTTTAATAATTTCATAATGAATTTTCATAATTAAGATGAAACATTTTGTTGATTTATTATCAAATATCGGGGACCGAGCTTCGCTCTGGAGTACAAAAGCATAAAACATTTATTACGAAAGAAGAAATTATAATAACATTCTTAGTTCATACAGAAATGTTCTATCTAATCACAGTAAATTGAGATTAATTCCCAGAGGAATGCAAAAATTTTCCCCACAAAGGCCCGGTTGCACAAAAGCCGGTTGAATTTTAATCCTGATTAATTTCACGTGAACCAAATCAGAGAAGACCATTTCAAAAAGATGGATCCACTGGAATTAATCAGGATTGAAAATAACCAGGCTTTTTTGTAACTGGCACTAAGTACCTGATTGAATGATTACAAAAGTTCAACAGCTGAGTCATAATTTTGACACAGTCCCACACACATGAACTCGCTCTCTCACTTCCATCATCAACAGACGACGAAATAATTATTATCAGGTGTTTTTTTCCAAGGATGAATAATAATCATCCTTTTAATGTCCTTTAGCGAGTTTTCCCAGGGATGAGACCTAGTGCAATCGAATTTTTATATTATAAACCTACCATGTTCTGAATTTCATGAGAATCGTTGGAGCCGTTTTCGAGATCCGGTGAAATACAAACATACAAACTTCTAAACATATAACTTAAACAGAAATTGCTCGTTTAATAGTATAGGATTTTTCATTGTTGAAATACGATCTTGCAACAGAACAGAGCGAAAAAGAGATAGTGCTATCCGCTTTGTTGAATGATAGACAAGGATAGCAATACAAAAAAACAAGGAATATCGAAAGTGATATTTTCGAGCTCAAAATTTAAGTGATTTTATTCTATATTTTGTTAATATTTGAAGT
This sequence comes from Nilaparvata lugens, assembly GCF_014356525.2. Classification (NCBI taxonomy): domain Eukaryota; kingdom Metazoa; phylum Arthropoda; class Insecta; order Hemiptera; family Delphacidae; genus Nilaparvata; species Nilaparvata lugens. Next base: position 48,455,714 of record NC_052511.1, on the reverse strand, counting down.
TTGGTTTTGGTTTCAACAGAAGTTTCATTATCAATCTATCTAAATTTGAAATTCTTTGTTTTATTCTGATTCATAGTTTCAGATTGAAGATTTGGTGTTGAAATTGAAGTGAACATAACCTACATAATATTTGGACGATTTGTGACAAAATCAGGAAACTGAAGAAGTTTTGGGCAATAGCCTGTTTTTTCTTTTCCGACTATTGTATTGTTCGCTCTATCTAATAAATAAATAAATAAATACCATTGCCATTCAAATACTGCCATTATAACGTGTACGTCACTACATTGTATTCTAGGTACCTAGTCTCTACCTGTTTCTCAAATTGTAAGTTTCACTTAAAAAGGAGTTTATTGAAAATTTAAGTTGATCTTTAGATGAGACTCTTTTCTTGAGAGGACTTAAAAATTACGCCAAGTATACGCCGAATATAGGCGCATTTACTGCGTTTTTAGAGGGTTTCTTTTCTCAAGTTTTCCCCTGAGTTTTCAGCATTTTTCAACAGTAATTTCTCAAGCAATTTCTTACTTGAAAGGGTTAAGGTGCGTACAGATTCACGCGCCGCGAACATGAGCAATTCACTTTTAATCAGCTGATGCCAAGCTTTTTATATCTGTATCTTACCGTTTCTGTAAAAATACAGATATATTCAGCTGATTAAAAGTGAATTGCTCATGTTCGCGGCGCGTATATCTGTACGCACTTTTCGATATGGATGTTTGTTGAGCTCCATATCATTCCTGTTTCAAATTTCAAAGAACTATATTAGACTGAAATACAATAACTCTCATAATGTCCTAACAAAGTCTCTAATATTGAGAAATAACAAAATTAATTCTGATAAAAATAAAGATCTTTGCAACCCTGCATTAAATAATTCGGAGAAAACTGGCGTTCGAAGCCTGAATTTGAAGAAGCCTGAATCGAATCGAGCCTGAATTTCTCTTTTGACTTTTTCATGGAAGGAAGAACACTTAAAAAAATCTGGTGTGGCGCACTCACTCAACTTTCCTTGCCGTTATGAAAATTGATCACCTGACGCTAGCGTTCACGCGCATCTCAAGTCTACTATTCAAAGATCCAAGCCAGCTGGTGACACGACAATAACGCTGGAGACACACAAAGTCTGCTATCTCTTCATAGTGGATGATTCAATAGAATCAACAGTTGCCAACAGTTTGCAATTGAAATAATAAATTTTTCTCGAATTTCGAGCTTATTTTGAATTTTAGGTGAAAATGTTACTGAACATTAATTGTAGAGATTTTCACGCTTAATCTTCTCCACTTGGAATTTTTTTAAAAATTTTATCTGAAGCCTGATAATTGGGAATCAAGATCAAACTTTGCATACATGGGGCGGAGCTCCTGGAATTTTTACAGATATGGGACTTGTGGCAGTCGATGGAACTTATCAATGTCTATTTTAGGTATAGATATGTTCAAAATCGTTGGAGCCGTTTTCGAGAAAATCGCGAAAACCCTGTTTTTGACAACATTTTCGCCATTTTATCGGCCATCTTGAATTGCATAAGATCGAAATTGTACGTGTCGGATCCTTATATTGTAAGGACCTCAAGTTCCAAATTTCAAGTCATTCCGTTAATTCGGAGATGAAATATCGTGTACACAGACGCACATACACTCATACACACACACACACACACACACACACACACACACACATACACCCACATACAGACCAATACCCAAAAACCACTTTTTTGGACGCAGGGGACTTTGACTTTGAAACGTATAGAAATGTAGAATTTGGGGTACCTTAATTTTTTTTCGGAAAGCAATACTTTCCTTACCTAGGGTAAGGAAAGCAAAAATTCAGGTGAGCGAAGCGAGCCTGCTGATTCTATTTCTGGATGATTCAGCAGGGGGTCCAGGGGGAAGAGCTCCCTGGCTAGATTGATTGATTAGCTGCCTTTATTAAAAGCCTAGGAGGGCGAAGTTAGACGGATAAGGCGAGCGAAACGAGCCTGCCGGCTAGTACATTAAAATTTCATAGTAAAAGTTAAGGGCTGATCTATCAAACCTCTTAGCAGAAATGCAAGCACTTTTTTGAAAATCTTCCTTAAAAAACGACCCTCGTATACTTGAATCCAAGATGAAAGTGACAGAAATATGACTCAATACATTATAATTCCATGATACATTTTTTTCACCACACTGCACAGAAAGCAGCTGTTTTCCAGTCCCTACGTAGATCTGAAAGACCTTGTTTGCAGACGACGTCAGAAAAGGGTTTCTTTTCCGGTCTAGGCCAGAAAGTTGTCTCTTTCCAGCCGCTCATGGAAGTAGTTAATAAGTCATCCGCTAGATCGGGCGAGTGTCCACTTTCATCATCAGCTGAAGTCGCCATGATTTCAGTTCCAGTTTGGAATCAAACTAATTTGCTTCGCAACCAGTTTTATTCAATTATTTATTGTTGATTAGTGCATTCCGAATTTTCAAAAATGCTTGAAGATGACTGTGGTATTCCAAGTGAAATTTTAAAAGCATCTGAAATCCTGACTGCAAATCTTCTACCACTAAAATCAAGAGATAGGTACGATAGCTTAACGATATTCTTTATTTTGTATTCTTTATTTATTTTGTCAGCAATACCTGTAGTGTGGCGAAAAATATCGTTCGCACCACGGGCCAAAATGTTTTTCCAGCTCTCAATCTTTTCTAGTCCTCGGCCTACGGCCTCGGACTTGAAAACCGATTTCGAGCTGGAAAAATCTCATTTTCTGCTCTAGGTGCGAAATATACTATTATAACGATCCACCGAGTCATGCAGTTGAAATACAACATCTTCTTGGAAAGCTCTCCACTTAAAAAACAACCCTTGTAAATTAGATGATTAGGGAATTTGACTAAATTATTTAAATCAGCCATTCTTTTCTTTATAATGGTCCAAAATCTTACATCCACTTCAATCTCACATAAAAGCATCAATAACGATAACATGTATTTCCTAAAGAGAAAGACCCGGTTGTACAAAAGCCGGTTAAACTTTAACCGTGATTAATTCCACGAGAACCAATCAGAGCCGTCTTATCAAAAAGTCCTCCAAAAAGCCGGTTAAATTTTAACCGTGATTAACTCCACGAGAACCAATCAGAGAAGCCGTCTTGTCAAAAAGACCTCCTTCTCTGATTGGTTCTCGTAAAATTAATCACGGTCATTAACCGGCTTTTGTGAAACCACGCCACAGACTGTAAAACTCAATAATTATTCATCCCTTTCAATCTATTTATTACGTAATTTATGATCAATATATCCTCCATTCGATGTAATTCAGTAATTCAATAGTATTTCATTACCAAAGTATGTCAGGACCTCAGAAAACGATTCATATTCAATCAAAAATATCATCAAATTGGTAAGAGTACATCAGCTTCAAAATAGGTCAATGTATCTTCCAAGGTCAGCTTTAATACCAGCTGTTACTTGTCATATTTGTAAGGTTTGAGGTTATGTTGACCGAATTTTCAAATTTATCACATTTCAAACCAAAAAACCACCTCTACCCCCCACAATCTATCATAATTTTATCAAAATACGTATCTTATCAATTTATGAGCATAGATAAGGGTCATACATTTGAAATAATAGATTATTCAATAAAATAACTCACCACATCCTTGTAAATCTTGAACAAATTTGACAACATATTTGTCGTAATAAAATCACATTTCACCCGATTCTAATCACTGATAACGGTCCATTATTGATTATTAATTGATAATTAACTAGTTTTATGCCACGAAACGTAATTTTATATGCAAATTCATTCATAATTAGGAACAGCGCGACAGGTCAATGAACTCGCGAATTCTGTACCGTACCACTGATTCATTCATCCCTCCGTTGCTAAAGGAGTCTTTAGTGAACGGTGGCGGGAGGGGAATGCAGGGTTATGAGAAACAGTGTGGCTAGAACTACAGCGAGGCTTGGTTGCACGTACGTCAATCAAATTTAACCGTGGTTAACCGCCGATTAAAGATGTCATCCGCCGAGGCTTGGTTGCACGTACGTTAATCAAATTTAACCGTTGTTAACCTTCGATTAAAGATGTCATCCGCCGAGGCTTGGTTGCACTCACGTCAATCAAATTCAACCGTGGTTAACCGCCAATTAAAGATGTCATCCGCCGAGGCTTGGTTGCACGTACGTCAATCAAATTTAATCGTGGTTAACCGCCGATTAAAGATGTCATCCGCCGAGGCTTGGTTGCACGTATGTAAATCAAATTTAACCGTGGTTAACCTTTGATTAAAGATGTCATCCGCCGAGGCTTGGTTGCACGTACGTCAATCAAATTTAACCGTGGTTAACCGCTGATTTAAGACGTCATCCGCTTCTTTCGTTAGTTCTTGTGGTATTCAACCATCAATTTTGATAACGGTTATCTTTAAAGGCGTAATCCGTTAATCTATAGTGAGGTCCACGTTATGATGGCACTGAAGAAAGATAGCAGAACAACGTTGCCGATCCTCTGTCTTGTCAATGCCTTCTATTAGATGGTAGTTGATACAAGTTTATTGATGCAATATTAACACTGTTCATTCTCGTTTGAAATAATCATTATTTTTTATAGTGAGGTCCACGTTATAATGACAGGGGAGAAAGATAGCAGAACAACGTTGCCGATCCTCTGTCTTGTCAATGCCTTCTATTAGATGGTAGTTGATACAAGTTTATTGATGCAATATTAACTGTTCATTCTCGTTTGAAATAATCAATTATGTTTATAGTGAGGTCCACGTTATAATGACAGGGGAGAAAGATAGCAGAACAACGTTGCCGATCCTCTGTCTTGTCAATGCCTTCTATAGACGGTAGCTGATACAGGTTTATTGATGCAATATTAACTGTTCTTCTCGTTTAAAATAATCAATTATATTTTATTTTGCAAGAAATTATATTTTTCAATAATTTCATAGTTAAATTCACTGATGAAGATGAAATATTTTGTTAATTAATTAATTATTCCACATGTTAAAAGACGATCTAGCAACAGAGCAAAGCAAGAAAGAGATAGCGCTATCCGCTTTGTTGAATGATAGACAAGGATAGCAATACCATTGCTAATCAAACCCAACCATTATAACGTGGACCTCACTATAGTTCATTATATTTCAACTTGGTCGTTAAACAATTTGTCAACGATGGGAGCTAGAAAAAGTTTGAGTCAACTGCTTTGTCGAATAACCTATGTTAATCATAATGCTGTCTTTGTTACCTGAATTACTATAGTCAAGCTCGAATGAAAAATTTAGAAGAAATATGTTTTGTAGTAAACACAAGCCATTCGATTAAATTCACTGTAATTCAATGGGAACCCGTAAATTCTGTTCCATTAGTAGCTAACTTTGTAATGTTTCTATTCTTTTATTTGATATTGTTGCTGTACTTTTTTCTCACTATATAGTAGACTAGCCGTCAGGCTCGCTTCGCTCGACATATCCGTCTAGCCAGGGGGCTCCGCCCCTGGACCCCCGACTGGACTGTCCAAGAATGAGATCAGCAGGCGAGCAAAGCATTTTTATCATATGTTAGGACGATCCAGTCGGGGGTACAGACTAAACGTCTGGCTAAACGGATATGGCCAGCGAAGCGAGCCTGACGGCTGGTAATATAATATTACCAGGAATAGCTCTGGTTGAAGTAGCAGTGCCCAATAAATTTTTCCACGATAAATGCATTTCAATCTTCAACTTGGTGCCAACCTAACAAAGTCAACTCAACTTAATGGCAACCTGACAAAATTATTAATCCAGTTACCAGTTAATAACTGTTTCGAAGAGGTACTCTCTCTAGATTATAGTTCTATATTAACATATGGTATGGCCTTTTTTCCCTTTTTTCAATATTATAATTGAGAGAATAAGAAGAATATACATGCTAAAAGACAAACTTTAAATACTTAAAAACCAACCTTAGAGTTAAAATATTGTCAAAAGATTTCTTAGTGCGCCTCTAAATGGCCAACTGAACATACCTACCAAATTTGAACGTTTTTGGTCCGGTAGATTTTTAGTTCTGCGAGTGAGTGAGTCAATCAGTCAGTGAGTGCCATTTCGCTTATATATATATATATATATATATATATATATATATATATATATATATATATATTTATTCAAGACAATATTATAATCATCGTGTCTTTCCCTCTGAGTAGTAAGAAAGGGCTGTGATAATGTTAGAGGCTCCACCTGTCACAACAGAGGCAGTCTGCCTTTCAAAGCTCTCGCAATAGAATCAAAACTCGTTTTAATGATTTGTCAGGGGTTTGCTTTGATTAGTTAAAATAGGCTTATAACCATCCTCAGTAAATTGAGAATCTATATGCAAAATTTCAAGTTAATCAGTCCAGTAGTTCAGACGTGATGATGCGTCAAACATTTTAATTTTCCTATCCTGTACGTGTATAAGCCAGTTATTTCCTTTAGGGTAACCGTCTACTGGAACCGTATTCAACCGATCCGTTCGGCCGTTGGATAGGACGAATCTGCCGGCCGTTAATTCGGCCGAACACGGTCATCCATTGGAACCGTTTACGTCAGTCTAGATCAGTAGTTGGCTGAACTATGGAATAAAATATTGAATCAACTACTATCATAACCACCAAAATTTTTCATAAACAATGATAATATTGAGATTTTAAAAATTGAATAAACCAATATCCACTAAATTAGTTATTCATTACAATAATCTTACCTTCAGATCCTATTTGCTCAGTAATCTTTGTCTACAGATTCCTTTGAACATCACGACGATGATATCTTTTAAGAATATTATGGAACTCCTGAAATTTTCCGAGAAATGAGACTCATGTCAGTTGATAGTGCTTATAAATAGCTATCCATGGTATAAATTTGAAGAAAATCGTTAGAGCCATTTTCGAGAAAACCGTGGAAAACATGGTTTTTAGTAATTATCCGCCATTTTTCTCAAGAATATTACGGAGCTCCTGCAATTTTCCCAGAAATGAGACTCATGTCAGTTGATAGGGCTTATAAATAGCTATCCATGACATAAATTCGAAGAAAATCGTTAGAGCCATTTTCGAGAAAACCGTGGAAAACATGGTTTTTTAGTAATCATACACCATTTTTTTCGACATCATGAATTGAATTGTATTGAAGTTCTTATTATCGGATCCTCATGGTATTAGGACCTTGAGTTTAAAATTTCAAGTCAATCGGTTAATTAGGAATGGAGTTATGGTGTTCACAGACATACATACACACACACACACACACACACACACACACACACACACACACTCCAGCACACACACCCATACACACACAAACACACAGACACACAGACCAATACCCAAAAATCATGTTTTTGGTCTCAGGGGACCTTGAAACGTATAGAAAACTTGAAATTAGGGTACCTTAATTTTTCTTGGAAAGCAATACTTTCCTTACCTACGGTAATAGGGCAAAAAAAGTAAAAACAAAAAACAGACAAGACTGTGAAACAATTTTGAGGTTAGGATGATGTTGTCTCAGCTCGACTTCGGCCGGATAGAGCCGGAAAATCCCATTCAATTACAATCGAAAACTTGATCGGCCGGAGACGGCTGAGCACGGACGTATTGCAATGCACGAACCTGTTGCAATGGACGAGTACCTATAGCTTTCTTTGTTGGGGGATCGTTCGAACGAGTTCGGTAGTTTACTTCCGATGCTAGTTCGGATGAAATCGGTTCCAGTGGACGGCCCATCTTATCATAGATAACTAAGAATTCATTACTTTTCACTAAGAATAAATAATTCTTTCTATAATAAGACACACTTCAAACTGTCAGCATTCCTCATGTTAAACATCAATGCTTCCCATTTAACCAATACTGACAGGTGACAGTGAATCACACTGAACTCTACAACGCATGCGCATCAATTTTCCATTTCCCCCACCCCTATCCCTAAGGGATGCTGTGTGTGAAATCTGTCGGTGGAAATTGTCTCGCCAGTTTCCGCCCCTCGAGCGAAGCGCTAACGTCACAATTTCCCGCTTTCCCGGCCGGAAAATGCGTCGCGTCTAACTTTTCTCAATGAATTTTCCCATGAATGAAAACACTACACTATGAGATTACACACTATTGTTGTAGACTATGTTCTGTAGATTAGTTATGGTATTTCAATAGAAGAGAATTCGATTCTTGTAACTTTAATTGTAATTAAAACACAATATCAGTAACTTGATAATTAATTTCAAAACATAGCTTGAACATTTACTTGAAAATTAACGTGAACTTAACTTGAAAATTAACTTGAACTGAACTTGAAAATTACTTGAAATTCACTTGAAAATTTACTTGAACCACTAACTTCATCAAAATTGAACGAACGTTGTTCAATTTTCGAATCAAAAATTGTTGAATTAGAATTTTTTGTTCCCAACTGAATTTGACAACATAAAAATTGAGTTTCAATACATTCTCGTGGAATTGAAGTTGTTATCCAGTAAATTTCATTTAGTTCCCAAGAGATGGAACTCGAATTGATGGACTATTTGTTACAATAATTGTAGGAAAGAGACATGGAGTAGACTAGAAATTAGTCGTAAATTGAAGTTTTTATGAATTTTAGAAATCGAGTCTACAACATGCTTGAAAGAAGACGGTCGACTACTCTGTTTCTACTTTTATTCGTGGCGGTGACGTAAGTACTGCACAAATTTTGTTTGTATTTTATAATAATTGTGATAAATAAATTTATACATTTTGTAATTTACAATTTGAAATTTCTCCATTGATTTATTGTCATATTATTATTATTGACCGAGCGAAGTGAGGTCTAAGATTCAAGTCGACGGTTTGAATGTTCAAATGTTTATATGATGAGCATTTACGGCGAAACGCGATAATAGATTTTCATGAAATTTGACAGGTATGTTCCTTTTTTAATTGCGCGTCGACGTATATACACGGTTTTTGGAAATTTCGCATTTCCTTCATACGCTAATATTAGAGTAAAAATCAGACTATAGAATAATTATTCATCATTAATCAGCTGACAAGTGATTACACAGATGTGTGGAGAAGCCAGTCTATTGCTGTATTTCCATAAGGTCTATAGTTTCAATCAGGTACTTGTGGATGAGAATACAGCGTGAGGTCTACTGTTCACAGAGCTACTAGTTATTTGTGATTGTTCATGAGAGTAATAAATGATTTTATGTTTATAAGATTATTGAGAACGACTGTCGCAGAATTAATTGATACAAAATATAATATATTCCATGATACACTATTCATAATCTATAATATTATAATAGAGGAAATAATTGGCTCATACACGTACGGGATAGGAAATTCACGGATGACGAATCATCACGTCTGAACTACTCGACTGATTAACTTGAAATTTTGCATATAGACTCTTAATTTACCGAGGATGGTTATAGGACTATTCCAAATGCTTCAAGATTTCAGTAGCTCAAGTTTCCGTGTTGTCAAGTTTTTGATTAGATCCTTGCGGAGCATGGGTTACCTGCTAGCCATAAATACATGATGTGGAATATTTATTTATCAATATATAAATATATATATATATTGTGTAAAAGTATATATAGTATGACAGAAACATAAAAATATGAACTTGAGCCCTTAAAATTCTTACCCCATTTCCAGACATAGAATACTGTTTTGCATTCTTTCCACTTTCGCTAACAGACAAGGCTGTGAAGTGCACTACAAATGTCAATAGAGTCAAATAGCAAAGACATACTGTAACATGTCTGTTGCAGGGCTGTTGATAAATTTCTATTTCTCTCTCTCTCTCAAGCTACTCTACTTTTGGTAGAGAGTTAGTGGGAAGGATATTTTGAATATTCTTTCCGAAGAATGAACAAATGTCGAAAGCTCCGCCAATTTATGTAGATGCATAACAATATAATTATCTATAGGTACTATATTACAAATTGCTTTTTCATAATTATCATATACAGTTCAATAATTATTTTCTTAGTCTATATTATGAAAATTCATCTAAAACTTTGCTGTATTGTAAGCTATTGTATAAGTGTATAAGCCAGTATATATTGTAATCTACATAAATAAAGTACTCAATCAATCAATCAATCAATCTCTCTCTCTATCTCTCTCTCTCTCTCAAGTTACTCTACTTTTGGTAGAGAGTTAGTGGGGAGGATATTTTTGATATTCTTTCCGAAGAATGGACATTGATATGTCAAAAGCTCCGCCAATTCATATCAATATAATTATCTTTAGTTATTATGTTACAAATTGCTTTTTCATATCATATACATTTCAATAATTATTTTCTTAGTCTATATTATGGAAAGTCATCTATAATTTTGCTGTATTGTAAGCTATTTTATATAAGTGTATAAGCCAGTATATATTGCAATCTACATAAGTAAAGTACTCAATCAATCTCTCTCTCTCTCTCTCTCTCTCTCTCTCAAGTTACTCTACTTTTGGTAGAGAGTTAGTGGGGAGGATATTTTTAATATTCTTTCCGAAGAATGGACATTGATATGTCCAAAGCTCCGCCAATTTATGTAGATGCATAACAATATAATTATCTATAGATTTTATATTACAAATTGCTTTTCATATCATATACAGTTCAATGATTATTTTCTTAGTCTATATTATGTAAATTCATCTATAATTTTGCTGTATTGTAAGCTATTTTATATAAGTGTATAAGCCAGTATATATCGTAATCTACATAAATTAAGTACTCAATCAATCAATCAATCAATCAATCAATCAAGGGTTGTTTGGCAGAGAGGACCTGAAGTCCCAACTCCACCCCCAATAAAGGCAATTAATCAATCAATCTCTCTCACTCATCCTCGTTCCTTCTCCATCTTCCTCTTCTTTCTCACTCTTCCTCATGTTTATGTTTTGTAAATTCATCTAAAACTTTGCTGTATTGTAAGCTCTTGTATATAAGTGTATAAGCAAGTATATATTGCAATCTACATAAATAAAGTACTCAATCAATCAATCAATCTCCCCTTCTCTCTAGCTTGTGACACTTTCTTTTTCTCTCTAATTTCTTATTCTTTCTCAACATCAACTTCATCTCCCCTCCTATACCATGTTTTTGGAACTACTCTTTCCTCCCTTCCCTTCTCTTACTGATTCCTCTCACCCCTTCACTTCTCCTTCATCATCTTCGTTTCCTCTTTCGTTTTATCTTCACTTTCTTCCCCACTTTTTTCTTCTTCTCATTCCTCTCTCCATTATCTCCACATTCACACGACCACATTTTATTCTTCTGTTCTCTTTCACACCCTCTCACCTTACTTTCATCCACTTCTCTCACTCACCCACTTCTCCTTATCCCTTTCATTCTCACTTTCTCCCTCTCTCTCTTCTTCCTCTTTCCCTCCCACTCTCACCTACAGTGAAAAATTGCACTTTCGGCTATCAACGGGAAAGCTGGAGCTAGGAGCTGTTTGCAAATGTCTGAGTGCTAAGGGGAAATTTAGAGACTTGAGAGCGAATTTAGGGAGATCTGCAAATGGAGTTGAAAAAGGCGGAATTGTTCCTTTCACTGTGATAGTTTATTCTGGGAATGTTCCAGATAAAATATGTGGATGTTCCTTGTAACAGTGGAAAATCTCGGGAAGAGTATATTGAAAACATGATTGACTACCTACCACATTGAAATACCTGTGCACTGAAAAAAATTTTGTCTCAGATAAATTTGTACATAATTTGAATAAAAATACTAATAGACCGAACGTAGTGAGGTCTATGTTTTAACTCGGATTTTCTTTTGTCTGTCTATAATGTGAGGGTGAAGTGTAGGAGAGGGCCGACTGCGCCCTAACTTCACCCTCCTGGGTATAAAATAAAGGCATTCATTCTATTCTATTCCATGTAACGCGATTACGGCCAAACGAGATGATAGAATTCAATGATTTGGCAGGAATATTCCCTTTTCAACTGGAAAACACAAGGTTTTTTGAAATTTTGCATTTTAAGGATAATATGAAAAGAAAAGGAATTCCTCCATACTCTGATATCACTATATATATCATCTACTTTGAAGATAGGATCAATCTGTATATACAATTATCCATAATCAATCAGCTGACAAGTTGATTATTCATTGCATGCATTACACAGATGTCTGGCCGTGCCTATTTCTATAAGGTAGGGGTTTCATTTTTTTTTATGATGCGTGCCCATCAGTATCAATATTCTCACTTTGAAAAACGAATTTAATAGGTGATTGAAAAAAAATGATTCAATGAACTGAATAATATGCTGAACAAATTATAATATTCTTGATTGAAAAAAAATAATTTTAAAATAGTTGAGAAATATTCTTATCAGATGGAAAGATTATCACGAAAACTGTATAAATCATCATATGGGATACAAATTCGAACGTGAACTGAGTTTATCAACATGAGTGAGTTTTTGATCTTGGAGAAAACAAATAGCAGTTTTTAAGAGTAAATTTGATTCAACTGTGAATTGTGATTCAACTGAATCAACTAGAACAGGAGACATTAGATACTTGTGGATGAGAAAACTGCGTGATGTCCACTGTTCACAGAGCTTCTAGTATTGAGAAAACATGGTCTTATTTTTGTCACATCTACATTCATCAGACAATATTATATACAGGATTGCAATTTCGTGTTGAAACCAAACACCTCTTCAGCTGTAGGACACGAAACTGCAGTCCTGTATAAAATGTCTAATAAATGTAGATGTGACAAAAATAAACTTCTTTTTTTCCAATCATTTGATAGTAGTTTTATTCAGATTATGTACAGATTTATCCGTAACAAATAATTTTTTTAAATATGGAGAAATTTCAGAATATCAATTCTTATTCAACAAATCTAATCAAATATCGACTGAGTCACTGTCAATATTGTAGAGCATTTCTATGATTAAATAAAACAGTCATATGTTGTCAAATTCTACACATTTTTTTTCGGTACACGACCGAGTTTTCAGCTTGAAAATGTGGCATGTGTGGTCACGAAAACATGGTCCTGTACCAAATAAAACTGTGTAGAATTTGATGATATAAGTGTGTTTTTATTTAATAATCGAATATTATAAATATTGTTTCAACTACTTGGAGGAAAAATTCATGAGTTCATATCTTTCAAGTGAGTGTCTAGAGAATACAATTAATAAATACGAATATTTAGAGATAGAAATAGAAAATATAAATAAACAAATATTTGCTCGTTTGCTGATGACTGGAGTAAACTGGATTACTATCGTGATGATGAGTTCTATCATTGGTCCTTGAAGAAGGAGGCAATGGAAAGAGAAGAGGTAGTGAGAGAAGAAGGGGAAGAAGAAGAAGAAGAAGAGAAGCTTACTTGACTACATAGGAAAAATATTTGACAGAGAAATATCTTCAAATGCATAGCAGACCCTTTTAAGAACAAGTCTTCAACTTCTATACGTTTTTCTTTCCCTTCTCCTCCGCTTCTCCTCTTCATCATCCATCTCCTCCTTATTTTCTCCCTTCTTCTTCTTTCTCATTCGTAAACTCAACAGCTCACTCCCGCACGCACAGTTACAGCCAGGAAGCAAACGAACCGACAACTCGGCTTGTAGAATTTTTCCATTACTTTTCCACTTGAGACATCACTCTTCAGCCTCTCTTCTTCTTCTCCTTCCACTTCTCCTCCTTCTTCTTCTTCTTCTTCTTCTTCTTCTTCTTCTTCTTCTTCTTCTTCTTCTTCTACTTCTTCATCTTCTTCGTTCATGTTGCTCTTTTCTGAGTTTGTTTACCCTCTTCACATGACGTCTCACACATCAGTACAGTCATGTCTCTGAATTCTTCTATCGACGTTAGCGAATTATTATTCTTATTGGTTAGATGTTTGATTATCTCACATCTTGCAACATCTTTGGTTGCACAAAATCCAGTTAAATTCAAATCCGGTTAAATTTTTTGATCAAACTTCAAAGTTTGTTGACTGCTGATTTGAGTGAAAATATTGGGGCACAGAGCTTCGCTCGTTAGGTATTTATTTATTGACTAGCCGTCAGGCTCGCTTCGCTCGCCATATCCGTCTAGCCAGGGGGCTCCGCCCCCTGGATACCCGACTGGATCGTCCAAAAATGAGATCAGCTGGCTCGCTTCGCTCGCCTGCATAATGTAAACATTTTCTGTTCACTTGATGAAAGAACTGAGAAAACGCAAAAACGCTAATTTTGGGCGTATCTTTGGCGTTTTTTCAAATTCCTTCTAACACAACATTATTACACCCCAGTTGAGCTTCTGTACTAAATTTTAACATGTTTTGTTCATTTGTTCTCGATAAAGCTGAGAAAGCGCAAAAATACGCTGGAAAAACGCAGATTTTTGGCGTGTCTTTGGCGTTATTACAAATTCCTTCTAACACAACATTATTACACCCTAGCTTAGTTTCTGTACTAAATTTGAGCAATTTCTGTTCATTTGTTCTCGATAAATCTGAGAAAGCGCAAAAAAAACGCTAATTTTGGGCGTATCTTTGACGTTATTGCAAATTCCTTCTAACAAAACATTATTACACCCTAGTTGAGCTTCTGTACTAAATTTGAACATTTTCTGTTCATTTGTTCTCGATAAAGCTGAGAAAACGCTAAAAAACGCTGGATAAACGCAGATTTTGAGCGTATCTTTAGAAAATTTTCCAAATCCTCTAAATTTGAACGTTTTTGGTCCGGTATATTTTTAGTTCTGCGAGTGAGTGAGTCAGTCAGTGAGTGAGTGAGTGCCATTTCTCTTTTATATTATAAGAATATGAACAGAACACAATTCTTCAAAATGATTGGGGAAGGACAAAAAACGGGCTGTGCCTGGCCCATAACTGTTTCTTCCCCCCAAATTTTGATTTATACACTACAAATAGTCCAAAAATTAGGTTATGTTCCATATATCTGATGGTCAAATTTTCATACACTTTAGGTCAAATTTTCAGTCCAAACATTTGAAAACAGAAAAGTTCCAATTTAGATTGTTTACAAACCAAATTGAATAACAAAATAACACTCACTAATCACTTAAAACTGTAAAATAATGATTAACATTGAAAATATCATGATATACTCTAATTTAGAATCATATACCACATCATGTCTACAAATCAGATTATTTTGATCAAGTCGATTATAATTTCTAGATAATATTTTTCGTGAGATAAGCTGATTGATTACACAGCTGAACATAATTCTGTCTCTCTCCCACACAGGCACTCGCATCTTCTGTCATCGACAGACGACGAAATTATCATCTTTTTTTCCAAGGATGAATGATTTTCCTTTTCATGTCCTTCAGCGAGTTTTCCCAGGGATAAGACCTAGTGCAATCGATTTTTTTAATCATAAACCTACTATGTTCGAAATTTCGTGAAAATCGTTAGACCGTTTTCGAGATCCGTTGGACATAGATAACCATATAACCATATATATAAATACAGAAATTGCTCGCTCAATATACATAATAGAATATCATTTCCAATGTGATCCACTCCTATCAAGAGTTTGAAATGTCCGCGATACGAAAATCGTCACCAACTTTGAATAATATTTTCTCGAAAAGTTCGACTAAAACTCAACAAGTCCAACTTAATCTGTGTTTTCGTTTCGACAAGTTTAATTGGGACTGGATCACTCTCTATCTCTCTCACCGTCGATCACTCTTTTCCACTCTCTCTACCACACTCACTCTTCTTCTTCTCCTTTTTCTTCTTCTTCTTCTGTCTTCTGCTCCTTCTTCTTCTTCTTTTTCTTCTACTTCTTCTTCTTCTTACTTTTGTTCAATCTCTCTCACTCTCTCTCTTTCATTCTCTCTCTTACCCATCTGTTTCTTTCTCTTTCCTCTTTGTGTCTCTCTCCGATTGTTTCTCTCTCACTCTCTCTCCCTCGTCTTGCTGATTCGTGGAAGTTTTGTGTACTCGACTGGCTTTGTCAATGTT
The DNA here is from genome assembly GCF_014356525.2 of Nilaparvata lugens. NCBI lineage: Eukaryota > Metazoa > Arthropoda > Insecta > Hemiptera > Delphacidae > Nilaparvata > Nilaparvata lugens. The sequence goes on along the minus strand of NC_052511.1, from coordinate 48,439,770 downwards.
TTGCTGCTTCTAGCTTCTAATGCTGTGCTAATGCTACAGTCAAATTGAACAAACTTTTAACTGCGCCCTCATTCATCAGAAAATACAGGCTAGTATTCTAGTAGTTTCCCATTCCAAACCAGCTGTTAAACTAGTAGTTCTGTGAACAGTAGACCTCACGCAGCATTCTCATCCACAAGTTCCTTATTGAAACTATAGACCTTATGGAAATACAGCAATGGACTGGCTTCTCCACACATCTGTGTAATCACTTGTCAGCTGATTTATGATGAATAATTCTATAGTCTGATTTTTACTCTTATATTGGCGTATGAAGGAGGCTCCTTTTTCCTTTCATATTATCCTTGAAATGCAAAATTTCCAAAAACCTTGTATATACGTCGACGCGCAATTGAAAAAGGAACATACCTGTCAAATTTCAAGAAAATCTATTACCGCGTTTCGCCGTAAATGCGCAACATATAAACATATAAACATTTAAACATTAAGAGAAATGCCAAACCGTCGACTTAAATCTTAGACCTCACTTCGCTCGGTCAATAACCAGATGACTAATCAAATTAATTGACCGAACGTAGTGAGGTTCTTCAACTCGATTTGATTTTGTTTGTATGTATGTAACGCGATTACGGCCAAACGCGTTGATAGAATTCTATAAGATTTGGCAGGAATATTCCTTTTCCTACAGATACCTTGGAAAGTGACCATTTCTGCACTGATTGCAGGCCGCAAAGAATCACTTTTCCGCACTAGTGCGCAAAGTGAGTACTTTGCGTACTCCAGATTTGCAGCATGACAACGCAAAATAGTTAGTAGGTTATATGGAGCACCAGTGCAGCAAAATCAAAATTAAGTTGGTAATACTCATAGTGAGGCCCACGTTATAATGGCAGTGGAGAACAGCGTTGCCTTGCCATTATGTGCCTTGATTATAGTCATTTCAATGCTTACATAAGATGAACCCCCTTCAAGCAGTCAGATAAATTTTCAATTAAATTAGTAATCATTATTATTATTCAATTTCAAATAAATTAAGGTTTTTTTCATGATAAAATTACACAGAAAAACATTTAATGAATTTCAGGGAATTTTACCCATAATTACCCACTTTTCATATTCAATGGTAACTGTAGGAAAAATTTAATGTGGAATACGTGCGCAAAGTTCGTTTGCTGCACTCAAGAGAACATTCCGCCCTCGCCTACGGCTCGGGCGTAAACGTTTCTTTCGGTGCAGCAAACTGTCACTTTGCGCACTAGTTGCACAAATAACTATTTTCAACTGGAATTTTGGTTGAAAATTAGTCCAAACATAATCAGTTAGAACTTGTTACGCTCGTTTAGAAAAAAAAAACTAGAATATTTTCCTCTTTTCAACGAAGCATAATTTTATTAATTGATTTTCATTATGATTAATGTAGTTTCATAAGTAATTCAGTTGAAAGAAACTTCAATTATCTCAAAAAATAACAAGTCTTACTTTGCACTTGAAAAAGTGACCCGTTAAGAAATAGACAAGAACAAACAAGTGGTGTTGAGTTAAGTTTGATTCCAAGAGTAGATAAGTTGAGTGTTCAGTTAAGCTAGAACTTAACCTGGTTTCTCACGACTAAATCCCACCCTAGGGTGGCATTAGATTTGTATCGTTTTATACTCAACTACTAAAAAAGCACAGCGAGCTTCTGGCTTCTTTGTCAACAAAACGGGAGCTTCTTATCCACCTTGAGAACGTCTTCGTTCTTCCAGTTTCCTTGTATTCTTCTTCTTCTTCTTCTTCTTCTTCTTCTGCTTCTTCTTATTCTTCTTCTTCTTCTTCTTCTTCTTCTTCTTCTCCTTCTTCTTCTTCTTCTTCTTCTTCTTCTTCTTCTTCTACTCCTTCCTCTTCTCCTTTTCTTATTCTTTTCTTTCACCTCCTTCTCCTCCTCCTCCTCCTCCTCCTCCTCCTCCTCCTCCTCCTCCTCCTCCTCCTCCTCCTCCTTCTTCTTCTTCTTCTTCTTCTTCTTCTTCTTCTTCTTTCCATCTTCTTCCTCCTCCTCTACCCTATGTAGTACTGTCCAGTGAAGGTTTTTGATGTCTTTTTCTGTTTGCTCAGCTTTTTGATGTGTGTGTGTGTGTGTGTGTGTGTGTGTGTGGTGTGTGTGTGTGTGTGTGTGTGTGTGTGTGATAGTATCATCTCTAAATCTGAACCTTTTTCCAAATCTCTTTTTATTACATTGCAATGCTTTACTTTTCCTATAATATTATCTTTATTCTCGTACTAGTGATATAATATTGTATGGTTACAATGTGTGGCATATAGTTATTGGTTTCCTGTTGTATTCACTATCCCATTGTGAGGTCCACGTTATAATGGCAGTGTTTGATTAGCAACGGTATTGCTATCCTTGCCAGATCGTCTTTTAACAATGTAGAATTAATAATTAATTAACAAAATATATTATCTTGATTGAGAAAATTCATTATGGAATTATTGAAAAATATAATTTCTTGCTTGATAAAATATAAATATCGTGACACCGAGCTTCGCTCGTTATTTTTATTGACCGAGCGAAGTGAGGTCTAAGATTCAAGCCGACGGTTTGGAATTTCTCTTAATGTTTAAATGTTTATATGTTGCGCATTTACGGCGAAACGCGGTAATAGATTTTCATGAAATTTGACAGGTATGTTCCTTTTTTAATTGCGCGTCGACGTATATACATGGTTTTTGGAAATTTTGCATTTCAAGGATAATATGAGAGGAAAAAGGAGCCTCCTTCATACGCCAATATTAGAGTAAAAATCAGACTACAGAAATATTCATCATAAATCAGCTGACAAGTGTGGAAAAGCCAGTCTATTGCTGTATTTCCATAAGGTCTATAGTTTCAATCAGGTACTTGTGGATGAGAATACTGTATGAGGTCTACTGTTCACAGAGCTACTAGTTAATTGATAAACAGCACAATTCTCTAGAATGAGCGTGTTTATATTTTACAGCTGGCTATAAGTCATCTTATGAATTTCGGGGATGCGATATTTTGATTTTTCATAGAATCACTCGCTCACTTTTTACTATCCACAGACGACGAAAGTCTCAGCTGTTTCAGCCAAGGATGAATTATTATTTCAATGTCGTTCAGCGAGTTTTCACAAGGATGAGACTTAGTGCAATCGAAGTTTTATATCATAAACCTACCATCTTCCAAATTTCGTGAAAATCGTTAGAGCCGTTTTCGAGATCCGTTGAACATAAATAACCAGATATAAAAATAACCAGATAACCATATTTAAAGATATAAAAATATAAACAGACATACAGACATTGCTCATTTAATATACTGTAATAGGATTTATTATTTCAAACGAGAATTAACAGTTTATTACATCAATCCTGTATCAGCTACCGTCTATAGAAGGCAGTGACAAGACAGAGGTCGGCAATCTTTTTCTCCTATTTTTCTCCACAGCCATTATAACGTGGACTTCACTATATTTATAGTGGTCATGCATTTAAATAACGAAATTGCACTCAAAACCTGTGCTAAAAACCCCCTCAATCAAATATTGAGCTTCATAAATTTTGATCCAAAAATAAAAAGCAAACTTATTCACTGTTAATCTCTTTTCTGGATAGGGCTACTTTTATAGAAATAGAAAGAAAAATAAAAATCTTTCTACCCTTTTTTGAAATATTTAATCACTTGATTAAATATTTCAAAAAAGGGTACTAAGTTTTTTATTGTTCTTTCTATTTTATTCACTGTTATTTTTTGAGATCAGTTTTCAGCATGTTATCCCTCGTTAGTGAGATAATAAGATTTATAATATAATATCATAATATTTTTTACATTTGACCACTCCCTATACGGTTGCTAAGGTGGCATCAAAGTCACAGTCATCGAAAATTTCCAAATAATAATGTTAGTTTCTAAGTGTTTTTCACCTATCTAAATAGTGCTTCCTGTTTAAATTAGTATAATAACTTGAATGATATTAATACAAAGAGAAATAGTTCATACATAATACATTACAAAATAACATGAAATCTGTCGAAAAATAAATACAGTTTTTATACAAAATACCTCCAAACCCTGTCTTCTCCATTTATAACATCCTGAAAAATGTCGAAATTGTCTTGAGGCGAAGTCAATCCCGTCCATTAAGCACAGAGAGAACAAAGTCCCAAAGTCCCCGCTGTGAAGTCGTGCTTAACCGATCGGAAAATAGTGTTTTCACGAATCGGAAAGTAATAACCTAGACGGGAAATTCCGGAACACCGAAAGTGAAAGATAAACTTTCCCGAGCCCATTTGCGGTGAGCGCAGGTGAGAAGCGATGTTCTCGAATTTCCGAGAACGCAGGTGACTGAGTAACGATGTTCTCGAATTTCCGAGAACGAGATGTGGGCTCTAGAGTCTCGAATTCGGTCCCTGGTTGCTGGAGTGTGAAATGTGATAGGGTGTGAGAAATGTGAAAATCTGAGGTGACATTTGTCGCAGGAGGAATTGGATTTACTGGAAGAATTGTCTGTTTACATTAGACTGGCTACTGTCAGTGGAACAAGCATGATAAGATGCGCGCGCACATACAACATGTTCATCAAGCATGTTTTGTCATCAGCGAGATGCTTCTAGCATAGAATAAACAACTAATAACAATAAATAAACCACTAGTGAATTACAAAAATCATAATGATAGAAAAATAATTCAACCTTGATAATAATTCTAAAATAATAGGATAACTCAATATTTAAATTTTTAAATATTTAAGGACTGAAAATTTTGTGAAGTGAAAAGCTACAGGACTTGACCTATATCGGACTATGTGTAACCTTATCGAAATTTGGAAGAGGAATAGCACAAGGTTACCTTATTTTTCCTCTCCCTATCATTTTGATGATGTACTTATTGTATCAATCAATAAGTGGAAATGCAAAAATGAAGATTGATTAATTTAATTGACCGAGCGAAGTGAGGTCTAAGATTCTAGTCGACAGTTTTGCATTTCTCTTTATGTTTATATTTATGTTCCGCATTTACGGCGAAACGCGGTAATAGATTTTCATGAAATTTGACAGGTATGTTCCTTTTTACTTTCCTTGCCCTATTACCATAGGTAAGGAAAGTATTGCTTTCCGAAAAAATTAAGGTACCCCAATTTCTAAATTTCTATATGTTTCAAGGGGGGACCTTGTTCCAAGGGGGGAGTCCAAAAAACTGGTTTTAAAGAATAAAACGAATTTAAAACGAATTGGGTATTGGTCTGTATGTGTGTGTGTGTGTGTGTGTGTGTGTGTGTGTGTATGAGTGTATGTGCGTCTGTGTACACGATACCTCATCTCCCAATTAACGGAATGACTTGAAATTTGGAACTTAAGGTCCTGTCACTATAAGGATCCGACACGAACAATTTCGATCAAATGCAATTCAAGATGGCGGCTAAAATGGCGAAAATGTTGTCATAAACAGGGTTTTTCGTGATTTTCTCGGAAACGGCTTCAACGATTTTAATCAAATTCATACCTAAAATAGTCATTGATAAGCTCTATCAACTGCCACAAGTCCCATATCTGTAAAAATTTCAGGAGCTCCGCCCCATCAATGCACATAGATTCCCAATTATCAGGCTTCAGATACAATTGAAACAAAAAAAATCAAGTGGAGTAGATTGAGCATGAAAATCTTTACAATTAATGTTCAGTAACATTTCCACCTAAAATTAAAAATAAGCTTTAAATTCGAGAAAATGTGATTATTCAATTGCAAATCGTTGTTGATTCTATTAAATCATTCACTATGAGGAGATAGCAGACGTCATGTGTGTCTCCAGGGTTATTGCCCTGTCACCAGCTGGCTCAAATCTTTGAATTGAGATGCGCGGGAACACTAGCGTCAGGTGATCAATTTTCATAATGGCAAGGGAAGTTGTGTGAGTGCGCCACACCAGATTTTTAAATTACACGTCGATGTATATTCAAGGTTTTTGGAAATTTTGCATTTCAAGGATAATATAAAAGAAAAGGAGCCCCCTTCATACGCCACTATTAGCGTGAAAATCATCCTATAGAATAATTATTATTCATCATGGATCAGCTGTTGAGTGAGTTATAAATCGCATGCCATGACGCATGCAAGTAATATCTCAATGTAACTTAGTAAATAATCAGCTGTTGTGTGAACTATTAATTGCATGCAGTGAGGCATGCAATATTGATAACTCGAAGTAGCCTAGTATTTTCATCCGACTTTTCAACTCGGTAGCTTTGATGATAGTATCATACTTGTTTACAACAAATTATAAGCAATGACGATACAACAACCCAAACAGCCATTAGTCGTTTATACACCGATATCTCGCCGACACGACAGGACAGGACAGAATTTACTATGATGGACTGTATTAGAGGAGGCTGTGGATTATAACTGCGCGAGGTCTACTGTTCACAGAGCTACTAGTAGCAATAAATAAACCACTATTACATTTTTGTAAAGTTGAAAAGTTGATATTGTGGTAATTATTCATATTAAATGAAAAAGACTAAGAAATTGTCAAAAAACACAGATTTATTGAGAAGTTGATATTGTGGTAATTACACCTATTAAATGAAAAAGACTAAGAAATTGTCAAAAAACCGCAGATTTATTGATACTTAGAAAGACCGGTTTCGGTTATTACACCATCGTCAATTCCACAGTGAAACAATGGTACAATTAACTTGTTAAGTGGGGTGTACAAACGTAAATGAATATTCTAGAGGCTTTAGAAAATATTTAGTTTTTTGGATATTTCTTAGTCTTTTTCATTTGAAAACCACTTTTAAATTACAAATTTTAATAACTTGATTATGAAAAACTAAGTCCTCTCATCGAATTCATATTTCTGAATATCCTACGAACTTATTACCTTCAAACTTACCTGCTTAAATCAGCACACACCTTCTATCAGAGGCAGGCAAGCTAATTTCAGCACAAACTGTCATCGTTGGTTAAATGGGATGCATTAATGTTTTATACAAAAGGAAAGCTGCCAGTATGAAATGAATCTCAGTATATGGGAGCCATTGTTGTAAAGTTTCATCTATTGTTGGGAAGTCTAGCAAATAATTTGAACTATTTTTGTCAGCCAGAGAATGGGACCGTCTGAGATTTGTGTGGGGCTTTTGACAATGTCTGGCCCCTCTGACCTGCTGGAAATTTGTGTATCTGCTCCCTCCCTCTCTCTTTCTCTCTCTCTTCTCTGTTTCTCGCTCTCTGCCATTATCTCTCAGACCACTGAGCCAACATGAACGACTTTACTTACATGAGCCCTTTAAAAATATGAATTCACTCCTCTAAGAAATGTCAATTCCTTCCTAAAAGTAGAATACGACTAACCAATAGGACGGTTTAACGCAAGAATAGTACAGAGATACGGGGGACCGAGCTTCGCTCTGGAGTATAAAAGCATAGACAATTTGTAAAGAAAGATTAAATTTATAGTTTATATTTATTTATTCATTTTCCCAGTCGTACAATTATTTTTACAGTTATATGAGGAGGAACAATAGGCTTATGCCCAAAAATGTCCCTTTTCAAATTTATACTACAGTCCAAATCAAAATCTAGGTTAAGCTACTATCACTCATCAAAATAGCAATTTATTCACACATGAAAAAACAAACACAATCATTATCAATTACAAATAGATAAACAATAAATACGATTTCATTTATTTATTCATTTATTGTATAAAATACTATAATCATAATACCGGGTGATTACAAATGAAATAGACAACTTCAATAGCCTGTACAAAATTAAACTGGTGTATTTCAACATAGTAAGTGATATAGGTTTGTAGGGAATTTCTTAAAGTTTATGTTGGTAGAACTGTTGCTTGCTATTGTTGGCTGCTCCGTGTTACAACAGCCAGTTTAGTTTAACAATATGGCCGCTACTCAAGTGGAGAAAGCTTATTGTGTTCTTGAATTAGCCAAAACAATCTCTGTTACTGTTGTGCAGCGTCATTTCAGAACAAAATACGGTAAACCACCACCAACAAGTCAATCAATTTATGACTGGTATGAACTTTTTGAAAGCAGTGGATGTGTGTGTAAGAAGAAGAGTACTGGAAGACCTTCTGTTACAGAAGAAAAAATTGATAGTGTTCGTGATGTTTTTGTACGAAGTCAGGAAATCACTAGATCAGCGAGTTTAGAATTGCAAATTCCTCAACCTACTGTGTGGAAAATTCTGCGGAAACGTTTGAAAATGACACCTTATAAATTGCAGTTAGTACAAAGTTTAAATGACAATGATAAAGTTGTACGTAAAAATTTTGTCAAGAGATGCAACATTGTCTTGAAAATGACGACACATTGTTTAATCGCCTAATTTTCAGTGATGAATGCACTTTTCACATTAGTGGAAATAGTATGATAATAGGGGAACAGAAAAACCCAAGAGAGACTGTACAGCATATACGCGATTCTCCTAAAGTGAACGTGTTTTGCGCTTTATCTTGTGAAAAGGTTTACGGGCCTTTCTTCTTCCAAGAACCATCAGTAACCGGAAGAATTTATCTGGACATGTTAACCGAATGGTTAATGCCTCAACTCCATGAAGATAGTTGTAACTTCATTTTTGTACAAGATGGAGCTCCGCCTCACTGGTACTCAGACGTCAGAGGGTATCTGGATGAACATCTTCCTAGACGATGGATCGGCCGTGCAAGTGAGGAAAACGTTGTGTTTCAGCCGTGGCCACCTCGTAGTCCGGACCTAACGCCCTGCGACTTTTTCTTGTGGGGCTATGTAAAAGACAGAGTTTTCGTACCACCGCTTCCTGTTGATATCGATGATCTTAAACAACGAATCACAAATGCTCTTGCTACAGTTAACCGTGAGATGCTTAGTCGTGTGTGGTCAGAATTTGACTACCGTGTTGATATCTGTCGTGTTGCAAATGGTGCACACATTGAACATCTGTAAATTTTCAATAAAAACTTCAAGAATTCTTCTATGTAATCATGTAAGTAATGATCTAAACTTTTAAATAATAAATTCTCTACAAGCTATTCAAACTGTCTATTTCATTTGTAATCACCCGGTACAATTATGACATTGGAGGAAAAACTAGGCTGAGCCTGTACTATTCCTCTCCAAAAATTTTGATAAAATGTTAATGTTGTCCAAAAGATAAGAATGATTTAGAATGATATACTATGTTTGCTACAATATTTGTTAATATACTATGCACTATTCTCCACCAACAGCATCTAGTTACTATTTTTGACTTTCTGAAGTGAATATGTTTTCTAAAAAAAGAGAAATAAACAAAAATAAGTTTTTCTTGCTGAATTATTTTTCACGTGAGATCAGCTGAGGAATAACCTACACATGCACTCGCTATATCTCTTCCATTACGGTATCGACAGACGACAAAATTTCCAGCTGTTTTTCCAAGGACGTATCTATCTTTTTAATGTCCTTTAGCAAGCTATCCCAGGGTTGAGACCTTGTGCAATCGCATTTTCATATCATAAATCTACTTATTTCCAAATTTCGTGAGAATCGTTAGAGCCGTTTTCGAGATCCGATCACATACAGATATAAATATGAAAATAAAAACATCTAAACATATAAACAGAAATTGCTCGTTAAATAGTATAGGATACTATATACTATCCTCACCAAGGACATATCTATCCTTCTAATGTCCTTTAGCAAGCTATCCCAGGGTTGAGACCTTGTGCAATCGCATTTTCATATCATAAATCTACTTAGTTCCAAATTTCGTGAGAATCGTTAGAGCCGTTTTCGAGATCCGGTCACATACAGATATAAATATGAACATAAAAAACATATAAACAGAAATTGCTCGTTAAATAGTATAGGATACTATATACTATCCTCATGTGCTCTTTACTACCCTCTTATATACTATAATATACTATCCTTGGATGTAGCCTACTTTTAATATAATTTCGAGGGAGAATTGGATAAATATTTCTGAAAAAGATAAACTCACTTCTAAAAGTATAACCATGCACTCAATCAACAATAAAATCTGTGGTTTAACAATTGAACGTTAACCCATTGATTTATTCTGTGGTTGAATCTGTAGACGCACGTATGAAAATGAAAAATTCTTTATTAGGCGAAGTTAGGACTTTTAAGTCCTCTCCACCACTTAACATCAATATTGGTAGTGTTACAGATATTTTGGTCGAAAACATTGATTCTTTTCTTTCTCTCGTGTCATTGATACTTTATCACAAATGACAATGTTTTTCCAGGTCTTCCAAGACACAAAACATGAATTCATCCTCGTAAAAAACACACACACACACACCACACACACACACACACACACACACACACACACACACACACACACACACACACACACACTGATTTTTGGACGAAAATATAAATTAAATTTTTGTGTAGTTGAGAAGTTGATATTGTGGTAGGTTTTTGACAATTTCTTAGTCTTTTTCATTTAACATAAATTTAATGTATTTTCATGAACCAGTTGCTAAACGTTGGGCGCGACTAACTACCCTCAAACAACACGACACTTTTCTAAATCGCACAGGTATCCATCTGGAAAATATAAATTCATTTTTCCGAAACTACAAACTCGTTTCTAAACGTAGCCGAGCAGCAGGTAGCTTAATGGGATATGAAAGATCCGGTGTCACGTTTACTGCCCTGTTACGTGCTTTCCACGTTCCACTTCCGGGGGTTTCACGCCCACCCAACACCCCCTAGGGGTCCAGGGGTACCCTGTGACTTCACCCCTCTCTGAACCCTTGTCATAGCTACTCAACCCCACCTCATCACCAAGGGGTACCCTGTGACTTCATCCTCTCTTCGGAACCCTTTTCTGTGTGGGGGGGAGACTCAAATTCCTTTCCCCGCTCCCCGCCATCAGCCATTTTGGTGAAGGAAGTACAGTTCCAGATCCCGTTCCACCGCCTGTCAGTATTCCCCATAAATAAATACAACAGTTCCCATACAAACATCGCTGCAAATTTGAAGTGAAACTGACCAAAGCTCCTCCCTTCCTGTGTCGGCATGTCAACGTGAATAAATTAAAGCACCGTAATGGATATATATATATATGTCTTCGAAATACATTTAGTGTGGTATATAATATATACACGGCACCTGTTTACTAAGCAAGCGGTTCATAGTTCAATTTATTTTCCTATTTTATGTGTCCAGATGCTTCCAGAAAGTGTATGGTTTGCAGTGGAGCTGGTAAGGAACTGTATCATCTATCATAATGTAGCTGAGTTGGTTTGTCGCTGCTGTATTTGGGGTGGTATTGTTAGATAGCAGCTTACGGTTTGAGTCTTTTGTGAATAAATCTGCAAGGTTGCTCCCTGATGTAGAGCTCTCTCTTGTATGAAGATCGTAATTTTTCGTCATAAATAATATTTTCATGGTCTTAGATACTCTGGCTTGAATCCATCTATCTATTTTGCGAGCAGTGATTGAATTCAGTAAACCTATAGCATAGATAAAAAAAAATTGAAATTTATTCCATTGTATAGGTCGTTCATGTTCCTAATTTCAATCTGATTCATTCAAGTCGTTTACTGTCTATTATTAGTGTTTTGTTGGGAGTTGTAACGGTTCTTCTATCCAAGGGTTCTATTTTAAATAGATTATTAATATTTTTCAATTTGATTGCACCGGAATGAAAAGGCTTTGATCATGTGACCGTGATTTTAAATTGTATTTGAACTGAACAAAAATTTAATGAGTATTGAAATTTGATGTGGTTTGAGCAAAATATTTCAAAAAATCTGGTGTGGCGCACTCACACAAC